>NC_045432.1:47496801-47796801 GCF_902635505.1 Sarcophilus harrisii
AATTATTAGAACATTAGATGCCTTAAATACCCAAACTGGAAATGTTTCTTCTTATGGGCAAAATAACTCTTTGGAATGTGTTTTCATTAGTTAAGATATTCAATTCTGTGGGTTCTATATTGCCCCTTATACTTTATTGGCACCTTAAATGTTTATATCAATTTGGAATTATCTGTGTGAGAGGACAAAAGAGAGAGAAGTTTGTCTGTTCCTGGGTATGTTATGTCTGTTGCCTTCAATTCTAAGTGGCACAGAAAGATGTTGCCATTAAGTCAAGTGATGTCTCTGTGCATTGGTCGTCCTAGGAGGGGCCACTGATAGGCCTAAAACACAATCAAGGGGGAAAGAAACAACGAAAAAAGATGAAAAAGCAAAGCTAGAGATCAAGAAAAGGGAGAGAAAAAAGAGAGTCTCTAGGACCTGCCGTGGATACCACTTACTAACCAAGTTTCCATAGCTCCATTGCTCTATTCCACTCAAAAATGGAATTCTTAGGCCCCCTAGTGGGACTCCTAGGCCCTTGGGTGGATAATCTAAATTCAGTCTTGAGGAACTTTTCTTTCTTAAAAACACTGTGGCTCACGTGATGCCCTTTCAGAAGTTATGTTTGAGAATAACTGAATTTGGTTAATTTCATTCTATTCTGAATTATATCCAGTTTATCTGCAACCAACAAGTTCTTAATTTAAGTAGAAAGTAGGGGAAAGACTATTGGTAATAAGATCTGGGGATGTGTCAGTCAGCACACCTGGCACACTCTCTATTATGCATGGCTATGGTGACAACATTTAAATAACAGAAATAGCACCTGCTGTTGAGCCTCTGCCAGTGATGTTCTATGTAAGTACAGTACTGGCTCAATTACTTTCCCCAGAGAAATACACAACACTCATAGCAAAGGGTGAATGGTGTGAAGGACTTCAGTAAAGGCTGGGGCCACATGTCTCTCCTACCACTTTCCCCTGAGGATTCTGCTCACTTATTGACTCTGGAATCTACATATCTCTGTCTCAGGTCTGGGACCTACACCTCCCACCCTCAGTGAGGCAGTACTAGAGAAATATAGCCCCCGGGTTGGCCTTCAAAAGAAGTGACAGGGTAGTCCCTTCTATTCTGTGCTGCCTTTCCACTTAGTGCCCTTTTTATTGGAACTCAGGGGTTGTAAGCTATATAAAGGATATGGTTAAAGCAAAGTTTGAAGGAAAAGGAGAATGAGCTGCTTGTATGGCCCCACTGAGGGAAGTCATAAGCCATAAGTCACAACTGGACAATCCATGTCAAGTAATCACAAGGAATACCCCCACAAATTGAGGGACAGCCTCTCCTCCATGAAGCCATGGACAAGAGTTATACCTATGAGGCAAGCATGATTGGGCTGCAATTCCAGTAAATTGGAGAGTTTCTCTAAATTGACAAGGTGCCAGATCCACTGGCATGTGAGAGAACTAGGATCTACATTTCTACTTCCTTCCTAAAAGCATGTTCTCCATACAAAGACTTAGGGAATTTAAAAATACACTTCCTGGCAATATTTTCTCCAGTGAGGAATCATTTTCCTAAGGAGCAGAATTTTACATCTCAAGCTTTTAAAGAATTACTTGGCGACCGCTAAGTTGAAGATGATCTCTGAGATGTCAAAATTAATGGTCATTAATAAAATTCCCTTGATAGTGGCAAGTTCTGAAGCACAAATCAAAAGCATCTCATTGAATTCTATTAAAGGTGAGCTTTGCTTTACCTCCCTAATGGGCATACCCATTCCCTTGTGTGTCTTGCACGCTTCCAACCAATAGTCCTTGCTTTCCTCCAATTTTAGCTTGCATCTGAGAGCAATGGTATTATGGGAAAAGGAAGGGATAACTAGATGATACAGTGAATAGAGTACCAGTTCTGGAATAAGGAGAACCAAAGTTCAGATGTGACCTCAGACACCTAACACTTACTACCTGTGTGATCCTGGGCAAGTCCCCACAGTGGCTTGCCAAAAAAAAAAACCAGGAGGAAGAGGAATCATTATTACTATTCATACTTGTTGCTCTGATTCAGTTATTTCAGTCAGGTCTGACTCCTAGTGACCCCATTTGGGGTTTTCTTGGCAAAGGGAGAGGAGTGGTTTGCCATTTCCTTTTCTGGCTCATTTTACAGATGAGGAAACTGAGACAAACATGGTTAAGAAATTTGCTCAGAGTGTATAATACTGTTTGATTCAACAGTGTCTCTACTGGGCCTGTATTCCAAAGAGATCTTTAAAAAGGGAACAGGATCTATGTGTGCAAAAATGTGGCAGCCCTTTTTGTAGTGGCTGGAACTGAAAACTAAGTATATGTCCCTCATTTGGGGAACGACTGAATAAGTGATGGTATTTGAATGTTATAGAAATATTATTGTTCTATAAGAAATGATCAGTGGGATGATTTCAGAGAGGATTGGAGAGACTTACAGAAACTGATGCTAAATGAAGTGAGTAGAACCAAGCGAACATTGTACACAGCAACAACAAGATCATGTGATGACCAGCTCTGATTGACTTGGCTCTTTTTGACAAGGAGGTGATTCAGGCCAATTCCAATAGAGCTGGGATGGAGAAAGCCATCTGCATCCAGAGAGAATACTATAGGGACTGAATGGAGATCAAAGCATAGGATTTTTACCATTTTAGTTATTGTTTATTTGCATTTTGTTTTCTTTCTCATTTTTTCCTTTTTAATCTGATTTTTCTTGTGTAGCATGATAAATGTGCAAATACATATAAAAGAACTGCACATGTTTAACCTATATTGGATTACTTGCCATCTAGGGGAGAGGGTGGAGGGGAGGGAAGGAAAAAAAATCTGGAATACAAGGTTTTGCAAGGGTAAATGTTGAAAACTATCTTTGCATGTATTTTGAAAATAAAAAGCTATTATTTAAAAAGAAGAAAGAAAGAAATCTGCTAAATCACACAGCTAGTACTGAATCTGAGGACAGATTTGAACTCACAATTACACATTCCTCCAGTTCTCTATATCCTATGATTAGCATATAAGCTTCACTGCCCTGTTGCCAATAGATTTAAATACCTTTTGCTAGGTTAGTATAGGTTGACCAAATGAGCTATTTTTAAATTAGAAGCTTTGGCATTAATTGTTTCAGTGTACTGAAGTTCCATTGTTATTTATAATATAGTCAGTCCTACAGCTTTTAATATAGTTTAGTTGACAAGTAGTTGGTAGCCCAAAAGATGGAATGCTGGGCCTGAAGACAAAAAGATTTGAATTCAGATTCGACCCCAGATACTTATTAGGTGATCCAGAGCAAGCAATTTAATCTTTTTTTTTTTAACCTCAGTGTCTTCAAATGAAAAATGGATGTTAATAGCACTTACCTCCTAAGGTTGTTCTAAGGATCAAATGAGATAATATTGTTAAAGTGCTTAGCACAACACCTGGAACATAGTAAGCGCTTTTTAAAATGTTAATTTCCTGTCATTCACTCTGTCTACAGACCTGTCAAATATATTGTATATATTTATATATTTAGTGATACACATACATTGTGATTTTATATATATATATATATAGAGAGAGAGAGAGAGAGATATAACTGGTAAAACTTAGTATTGTTATTGTGGCTACAAATTACAAAGAATGCACTCATCTGCATTAGTGAAGGTAGTTTCCTTATCTCTGTATCAATAAAATCACAGGTTCAGTCCTTATTCCTATAGTATTATTGTTATTATTGCCATCATCATCGTCATTATACTATTACTGTTATTGGAATAAAAACCTGAATACTCCATATTGTATCTTTACTTCCCAATTAATTTTAGTTGTTCCATATTGCTTTCTTTGTTTTTGTTTTTCTGTAGTTGTCTTGTTGTGGTATGGTGGGGTGGTGGTGGTGGTGGTGGTGTGGGTGTATATTTTACAGTAAAACTGAATTCCAATGAGTAGGCTTTGATGGCCCCAAATGGCCCAGAAAATCTTCTCCAGTATTGTTTGGTTAGTGACCTTGTTGGAGATTCCATGCAGTGAATTTAGATGCTGCTGATTCATCTGGTCTAGATGCGGAGATGTGTCAGTATAAGTGGAGCTTCTCACTCTATTTTATCTGCTGGCAAATGAAGCCAGGCACAGTCCCACCCTTTCCAAGTTTTGACCCAATCACCTGCATGCTCAAAGTCCTTTTAAGAATCTGGGGCTCTGAGGCAGGGTGAGGAGGATTCTGTGTCTGCTCTGCTATGTGACATATACTCACACTGCTTTTTCTAGAACCCTTGGTCCAACATGATTTTCTCCTCCCTCGAGAAAAATCATTAAAATGTATTCTATTACAAGCTTTCTCAAATCAGACTTTTCTCAATCTGCATTATGCTCATAAGTACATGTTCCCTCAGGTTAGAGACATCCTATCTGAGGGGATCAGGTGGGTGGAAAGGGCCTATCTTGCTTTGCTGAAAAACAACTTCAACTTGAGTCATTTGATTTTTGATTTCTTAATGCAGACCACTCAATGGCATATAACCTTTAGAGCATGCTGGGTTTTGCTTTTCTCTCTCTATCTCTTTCTCTGTCTCTCTCTGTCTCTGTCTGTCTCTCTCTCTCTCTATCTGTCTGGGTATATGTGTCTGGGTGTCTATATGTGTGTGTGTGGAGACTGAGAGAAAGAATGGCATAATACACTGTCAGTGACACAAGCTATTCCTCTCATTTTTCTTCTATCCCTCCTTGAGACTTCATAGATGACTGTCAATTGATTGTCAAATTTACCTCTCTTATGGAGCATGTAACATAGCAACCCTTTGAAGTTTTGACTCTGAAGCAATTGTCACGGCTTCAGACTTTTCTGCTTTGCCCCTGAAGGTCAATAATGTATCGGTGATTTTTAAAAATATTGAATCCATACATTTGTGACCAACTGTTATATACTATGCAATATGCATCTGGCACTGAGTGACTTAACAGTGCTAGAGCAGCTGGGTACCTGGACTGCTCCCATTTATCAGTTCTGTCATTCAATTATTTCCTATTTACTTAGCCCTATATGAAATTCTTGCATTTTTTATGAAAAAATCCCATTAACACCAAAGGATAGAAGTGTTATTAAGCTAATAAAACAGATCTTCATGGAAACTAAGTGGGAAAGAAAGGGAAATTAACATAAGAAATATAAAGCTAATTAATTTGTTGTGGGACATAGTTAAGAGTTGTTTAAATGAGATAAGATAAAAAGAGAGGTATCTAATCTATTTTTAATAAGAAAATAAGCCTAAATATTCATATGTGTTTCAAACAAACATGACAGAATGAGGGCATCATGATTTAGAAATTCTATGGTTACATGGAAGAGTAAATTTAGTTATCGAGGTTTTTTAAGTGGCCTAAAGATCTCCAAGTGAATGTCATATGGCAGAGACTATAGGGGGTGTAGAGTTTTAGAAAGTGATGATGAAGCTGCCCAAACAAAGAAGATAGAGCAAAGTCTCAGAATCCTTGTTCTTAATAACCTGCTCCTCCATTGCCCTCAGGGGGCCGCTTTGTGAATTTCCATTGGCTGCCACCAGCACAAGTAATAGATATTATTAAATGGTTGTGTTCCAGGTTTTCATGCTTCCCTCTGATTTTCTGACATGAGGACAATTGAATATGATTGAAAGCCACCTCCCTACTGGCCTATTTTCATACCAGTTAAAAGTCCTGGACGGGAGGACTGGGGCTAAGCATTGACTCTAAGGTCCTTTTCATGAAAATGATGGGCATTATATAAACAGCAGGCTGACGTTTATCCAAAGATAAGCCAGATTTGCAAGCAAGCAGACTCTTTCTTGGAGACAAATGATGGACTTTGGAGGCACTTACAAGCACTCTTTTGTACCATTTCCCATGAAATGCATCCATTTCCAAGAATAGTTTACAAAGCATTTTGAAGGCCCCATCTCATTTGATGTTTTTGACCATCCTGTGAGGCAGGGGCTATTCTGATTTCATTTTATAGATGATGAGAAAGAAGATAAAAGAAAAAAAAATATTTGCCTAGAGTCACACAACTAAAAAGTATTAAATAAAACTTTTGAATCTAGGTTCTCTTGACCCCAAATTCAGTTTCCTTTCCACTATACTTTGAGTGTCATGAAAGAAAAAATGAAATACTCTAAACTGCTTACTGTAATCCCAAGTGCCTAGATGAACCATTTTCAAGAAAAAATCAAGGCCTTCTTACTTTGTAAGTCTATATGCTAAAATTGCTTACTCTATAGGATAAACTGGTCCAGGAGAGTTGGAATGAAATAAATTCTTATAAAGTTAATTCCATTCAATTTTATTACAGAGTCTGGAACGTGGAAAGAGCCTCAGATAGCATATAGTGCAACCTAACCTATTAGAGACTCCCCTTTACAATATCCCTCTCAGAATTCCTCCAGACTTTGCTCTTCTTGGAGGACAATTCATTCCATCCATTTCATCTTTCTGTAACTCTATTAGGATATTTCTATTTATGAGCAGATTAAACTGATCCATCTATAACTTATAGGCATTGTTATTTGCTTTTTCTTCTGGAGCCAGAACAAAGTCTAACCCTTCTTCCATATCACTGGTCTCCATATATTCAAAGAAAGCCATCATTTCTCACCAAACTCTTCTCCAGGATAAACAACCTCTCTGTTCCTTCAGTCAGTCCCTGTAAAGCATGACCCTGCTGCTCTTTACCATTTTGATTGCCTTTTTGGGACATATCTTCAGCTCTTTCTCTTTCTCTTATTTCTTTTTCCTGTCTTTCTTCTTCCTTGATTGCTTGCTTGTTTCTTGACCTATGATTTCATCAGTGCAGTCAACTTCTTTTGTAGAAACTGTCCTCCAGCAGTGCAAATCAGCAATTCTTCAGAAACATCTAGTCTCCAAGTTTTACCTAGGTCACTGAGATGTTAACTAACTTGTCCATGGTCATATGATAAGCACATATCATAGAACTGAAACTCAGGTCTTCTTGAATCAAAGGCAGCACACTGCCTCTCAGTATCCAGTTTTTAATGATTTTCTTAAAATTAGGTCCACCTGGACATCTGGTTGTTCTCCTTTGTTCTCAAAGAGGACCAAAATGATATCACTATGTCAGAGTTGAGTTACAGTGTATCTGACTATGGCCCATCAGACTATGAGCTTGGGATGCTCTACCACAGATTGAACACAACTAGTCCCTGTGAACATTTGGGGTGGACTCTAACTTTGTGCATCTGGCATTTCTTCTGAGCTAATTCAATTCTGCTTTGCTCATAGAGCACAACACCTGGAACTAAACACAAGCATGGAAGTGAGCTGACCAGAACAGAAAGCAGAAAGGGTATCCCTTTCTTTAGTCTCTGAATTGTGCTTCTCTCTTAAAACAGCTTAAGATCAAATGAGCTTATCTGATATCACATCACTCCATTGGTTTCTTTCATAAGTTACTAGATTCTGCCTCCCTCCCAACCATAAGATCTCTCCTCTTTTTTCCCTTTATTTTCTCTTATTTCTTTTTTTTGGAAACACTATAATCTATGATGAAGTATAGGAAGAATTTTTTCCTGAGGAGGAAAATAATATATAGATTTCCCCCATTCTACTTTTCCTTGCGGTTGGGTATGATACATAGGAAAAGAAGAGTGTCAGTGTTTATGGTCCTTTAAAAGATGTTATAAGGAAGACTTTGCCACATTTCAAACTATTCAATTACATATTATTTGTCTTGAGAAACTAGAGTTGCTCTTCTACAAGGGGGGCTTGCTGAACAGCACCACAATGATGCAAGTAAAAGCTTTCTTAGAACTGTAATCTAGAATGGTCTTCACATGACTGATGATTTTGTATTCCTATGGATGAGGGATGTTATAGCATGCACACAGCACCCAAGTGTCCTTCCATGATTTTAGGATAGTTCCTAGTATGTAGTCTGCATCATTGATAATGAAAAAAACAGGCACTGAGGACCTCCAAATCCTGTCTTGACATGCAATTCCTGTAAATTGGTTGTAGGGAGCAGTGAAAGATTGGGTCCCCCTTTCTTACTTGTTTGGGTGGGGATGGGGAGGGGTAGTGCGATTACCAGGAGCTGCTTCCTGTTGGCTTATGGGAAGGCAAAATCTTCTTTTTTTAAATAAGGTAGTTTCACTATACACCTCTCATATTGGCTAAGATGACACGAAAAGATAATGATGAATGTTGGAGAGGATATGGGAAAACTAGGACACCATTTCTGTTAGAGCTGTGAAGAGATCCAACCATTCTGGAGAGCAATTTGGAACTATGCCCCAAGTGCTATTAAAATGTGCATATCCTTTGATCCAAAGGTGTTTCTACTGGGTTTATATCCCAAAAAGATCATATAAGAGGGAAAAGAATTCACATGTGCAAAAATGTTTGTCGCAGCCCTTTTCGTAGGGGCAAGAAACTGGAAACTGAGTGGATGCCCCTCAGTTGGAGAATGGCTGAACAAGTTATGGTATATGAATATTATGGAATATTATTGTTCTATAAAAAACGATCAGCAGGATTATCTCAGAAAGGTCTGGAGAATCGTACATGAGATGATGCTAAGTGAAGTAAGTAGAACCAAGAGAACATTGTGCCCAGCAATAGCAAGATTATACAGTGATCAATCCTGACACATGTGGATCTTTTCAACAATGAGGTGATTCAGGCCAGTTGCAATGGTCTTGTGGTGGAGAGAGCCATCTGCATCCAGAGAGAGGACTATGGGGGCTGAGTGTGGACCACAACATACTATTTTCTATCTTTTTATTGTTGTTTGCTTGCATTTTGTTTTCTTTCTCATTTTTTTTTCCTTTTTGATCTGATTCTTCGTGCAGCAGGATAATCATGGAAATATGTATAGAAGAATTGCACATGTTTAATATATTGGATTACTTGATGTCTAGGGGAGGGTATGGGGGAAAGGGAGGAAAAAATTTGGAACATAAGGTTTTGCAAAAGGTGAATGTTGAAAATTATCTATGGATATCTTTTGAAAATAAAAAAGCTTTAATTTAAAAAATCAAGATAGCTTGAACTACCCAAACAAAAACAATATTAGATTTTTTTTGGCGGATAGCTAGTGTTTGTTAGGTGTTTGAGGCTCCTGACTCCAGGGCCAGTACTCTATTCACTGTGCCATCTAGCTTCCCCCAGATTTATTTTTTGCAATGACAAACCTTAGTTTTGGGGAACCCTAATAAAGATGGTGAGAAAGGGTTCCTAGGTAACCCCCAAAGGGTTGTCATTTGGTTGCATAAGGAATTGAAGGCATTGGAGGATGACCTCTCAGGAGGGTCTGTCTTGCTTATTAAAAAAGGACTCTTTGAAGTTGAAAAATAATTTTTTTAGGTTTTTAAAATGGTAACAGTAATCTTCTCAAAGCGAAGACATTCCCTCAAAGAGTTGACAAGACTGGACTTGAAGACCAGAAGCACATTCATCCTCTCTCAGCTTCACTAGGCCACCTTTTCTACCACATTAGTCAATCCTCAGCAGTTTCTGCCACCCTCCCATCTTTTTCACATAAATTGCTGTCTAGCCACATCTCCCCCATATTGTACCTGTGACATCGATGGAACCTAAGGATAGGATCTTGCATTTATCTTTATTAAATTTACTATTAGATAGTTTACATCCAATCATAACTGGCTCTGGTGCCTGAATTTGTAGAAACAATCCTGCCTGAGTTTTCAACAGTTGGTTCAGGGTTCAGATCCTCCTTCCAATATTTACTAACTATGTGACTGTGAGCAAGTCATGGAATCTCTCAAACTCACTTTTTTCAATTATAAAATGATTCAATCAAAAGATCCTACAGATTGTACCAAGTTGGAAGTAATCTGTGTATGAGCACAGTGAAATATTGTATGTTGATCATATCCAAGGACTAGCCCAGCTAAATGTGGATTTAAATTAGTGATTGAAAAAGCTACAGGGTGATGGTTTGGGGAGGCACAGAACCTCCTCAAGACTCACTCTTAAGATGTAGAGGAGCCACAATCCGTAGTGCTGGAGGACCATGGGATTTAGACAATCTAAATCCATTCCTCATTTTACTGATAAGGAACTTTAGGCTCAGAGACTTGTACAATCACCCAAATCCTGAGGCAGGATTCCAACCCCAACCTCCCTGGATCCTATTTACTATACCATAAGAAAGTGAGAAAATGCAAGATTCACAAAGTAATTAAGCAAAGTGAGACTATCTACCATGGTTGCCTATTAAGATCTTTTGGACTCCTGATTTGGTCTTCTAGCACATTATTTTTCTTCCCAGCTTTCAGTTACCTGAAAATTTAGAAAGCATGCCATCTAGCTGTGAAATGGTTCAACCATTTTGGAAATCAATTTGGAATTATGCAAGATAAGTTCCTAGATTTTCCAAAACCTTTAATTCTATAATACCCGCCCCACCTACCCCCCAAATTGTACCACTTGCAATTGTATGTCAGGGAAGTTAACACAAAGAAGAAACTCAAATGTACTAAAAATGTTCACAGTAATATTATTTAGGAGGATCAAGAGCTCGAAGCAGACTGTGGACCCAACATCTGAGGGATGCCTGAATGAATTATGACATAGGAATAGAATGAATATTCTTATACTGAAAGGAGTGATGAATGTGAGAAATTCAAAGAATCATGGGAAGACTTACATGAAGTGATGTAGAGAGAAAGAAGCAGAGTCGATAAACAAATTTACAATTGTAGTGATATAAAATAAAGCCACCAAAGAGAAGCAACAAAGCTCTGCTCAGTTTTGATGTTCCATCTTAGTAACAGGCTAGAAAGTAACACATCCTTCAGTCCTTTTAATTATAAGAAATGTTCATTGTAAGAGGATTTGTATAAGTGTCTGTTGGGGAATATCTGTCGTGTCAAAACAGAAACTATCAATACAGTTTTGAAAATGAAATTAATTTAATGAGATTTAAATATGTTAAAAAGTAGAGTTGAGTTTTCACTGTTTTCTAATAAAAACTACAAGTTTTAAAAAAGGAAACTCTCACATCTGTTTTAGCACATGGTGTCTAACACAGCAAAGGACCTGTGAAAATTTTAGTTTATCTTGTGAAGGTCTTATCCTTGGTATAATCTCAAATTACTGGAATCCTGAGTTCTTGCTTTCTTGCCAGAAAAAAAGAAAAAAAAAAAACATTCCTGACTGCTGTGTGTGTGTGTGTGTGTGTGTGTGTGTGTGTGTCAGCAGAAAACAACAGCACTTTTGTTTATTTACCTTCATTTAACAATACTTAAAAACAATTTCCAAGTGTAAACCCTGGAGCAGATTGGGATGGAGGGGGGAAGGGGAAGTGGTTGTTCTAGAATGGAGAACTGCTCCATTTGTGATAGAGCTTGGAGGTGTGCTGAACTGAAACGACTAGATCCACGTCCAAGAACTGGTTGTTTGCCAATGGGCCACATAGCCACAAAACCTTTTTGTTTTCCCAAATTTGCCTATTGTCTTCAGATTCCCAAGCAGGGGCTGAAATTGTAGCATTTTCTCCTGAGAACTGGATTCTGTAGACATCTCTGTGATGTAAGCACTGCTTTATGGCTCTGTGAATCAAAGCCCGTGGTATGACATTTGCTATCTGGTGTGCTCTATGTTAGATAAGCTGAAATTGCAGATAAGAAAGTAAGTGAGAACACAGAGTAATTTCCTGACTTTTTCTGGTTTAACAAAAGCAAAATTGCAACCTGCTTCCCCCCCCCAAAAAAAAAACCCACAACATTTAATACCTTCCTTTGGACTTTGACTTCAAGGAAAGGAGAACATTGTTGTTTTTATGAACTTTTTTGGATAAAGTGCTTTTGAAAAGTGCTAACTAGACAGGATGAAAAGATCATTAGTTTTAGAGGAAGAGGAGTCTGGTTCAAATTCTGCCTCAGTCACAGCTTGTTTGCTCTTGGGAAAGTCACTTTACTTCTCCGAGCCTCACTTTCCCCCTCTCTAAAATGAAGGAATAATGCCTGATCTCTAAGAGCCTTTTAGCTCTTAGTCTATTAGCCATTAATGTACACATTTATAGGCATATTATGATGTGTTTCAGAGGCAGAAGGATCCATACTGACCAAAATCTTTAATAGATCACTATTTTATAATGAATTACTATTCTGTAATCTTTGAGAGAATTCCTATAGAATTATCAGTCAATAAGCATTTGCTAGGTGCTTACTATGTGCTAGGCATTGTGTTAAGTCCTGGGTATGAAAAGAAATGTAAAAGCAAGCCTTCTTCCCTCAAAGAACTTATATTCTATTGGGGAAGATAACCTGTAAATAACATACACTGTGTACATACTATATATATATATATATATACACACACACAGAGACATATATACATAGTGTGTGTATACACACACAGACATATATATATATATAAGTATATGTGTGTATATATACGTATAAATGGAGATTGTACAAATAGGAGGTAATGTCAAAGGAAAGGGACTGGCTGCTGGGAAGATTGGGGAAGACCTACAGCAGAAGGTAGTATTTGAGTTGATTGCTGAAAAAAAGCCAAGAAAGCCTGATGGGGGTGAAGGGACAAAGGTCATGAGAGGTCAATGAATTTGAAGACATAGATTAGGGTCAAAAAATGAACAAATACAGTTTCAATTGTAACATGAGTGATTAAGATCAGTTATGAGGAAGAATTTCCTAATTGTGAATATCTTGGACATAGGTTTTTGTTTGTTTTCATTTTCCATTAGGATAGTTTTAGATACCCTATCCATTCCAGCAATATGAATCTTTAATCTCTTCATCTACTTATTTTCATTTGCTATTTCCTTTTCCTTAATAGTATTTTATTTTTCCAAATATATGTAAATATAGTTTTCAATAATTTTTTTTAGGATTTTGTGTTCCAAAATCTTTCTCTCTCCTCTTCCCCACCTCTGAAAAACAGCAAGCAAAGTATATGTACAATCCTTCTAAACATATTTCCATCTTTGTCATCTTCATCTACTTTTGAAGAAAACGTTAAGTATTATTGATTCTTTTGCTTTTGCATCACCTTCAGTTTAGGATATACTTCTTGCCTTCTTCCTGTCCCTGGCCAGTCTTCCCTTGTGACAAAGAAAAAGAATTAAAGAAAACCAAATGATGTAGTGACCACATTTGAGCATGGCACATTCTACATTCATACTTCCTTACTTTTGGACTGAAAGGAAGAAGATGTCTTTTCTCTGGATTCAAGTTCAAGTAATCACAATTAATCAGCATGTGGCTTTTTGTGGACACTTTTCTGTGACATTTTTTTGGTATTTTAGTAACTCCAGTGATAGTACTGCAGAGATCAAGTTCTAGTAAGGTCAAGGTAAGTTTATGCTTAGGAAGGTAGTGGGTACAGGGTAAATTTTGAATTATCACTTTGCTGCTTCCTATTCGGGTGACCTCTCTGGGTCTGTGCTTCCTCATGACCTTTAAGGTTCCTTCCCGCTCAAAATCTATAATCATATGGCGTCATTATCATAGGAATATTTTTAGCATTCTTTAATTATTTTTTAAATTTTGAATTTAATACAAAAAGAAAAAAACATTTCTATGTACACAGCACAATACAAAAAGATGATGTCCTTTGAAAATTAAATCTGAATTTTACACAATTACTTTTTAAAAAGCCTAGGTAATAAATACCACATGTTATTTTTAAAACTACCCTGCTTTTCTATGTTTCCTTCTCAGTTTCATTTTCTGCTGTGTATTTTTAAAAATATGTTACAATGGTGTTCTTTTTGGCGGTATCAATAGTCACTAATCTTTTTCTTCCCAGTATCCCCCCCAAAAAAAAAAAATTTAACTGAGAGAAAGGAGGAAGAATCTTGCACCAAATAAATAAAATCAAACAAATTGAATCTGCATTGTCGCCACATACAAAAATGTCTGTACCTTTCTGCATCTTGTGTCCATCATCACTCCATGAGAAGCTGGATAACATACTTTTTCATGGGTCCTCTGGAACCTTGGCTGTGAGACATTGCTTTGATCTGAGTTCCTAAGTCTTTCAAAGTTGTTTTTCTTCACAGTGCTGTTGCCCTTACATCAATTGTTCTTCTCATTATGATTGCCTCACTCTATATCTCATGGCAGTTCTCCATTTTTGCTAACTCTGGACATAGAACTTTGCAGGCTGTGGTGTCTTGCCTCTTGTTATTAGAGTTCTCACCTTAAGGACCTCCTACCCTGTTGCCTCTTGATTTCTAGCTGACTTTTTATATAGTTCTAAGGCAGAAGAAGTTACTTCCTGTGGTTTCTCATTGGATTTTTGTATCATTATTCAGTCTTGTATTAACCTCAGGGTTTTGCTGAAATGGTTATGTGGGAATTGGGTAGCCTGCAATCCATTTAGGTGGCCATCTTGGCCAAAGGTCTGGTGTTTCATATAAGTGATTCAGGTTGTAACTTCTCATGCTGTGCAATTTTTGTCTAAATCTTTTTGGAAATCCTTGACTATGCCTATACGTAAATTTAAAAAAAAAATGTTATCCCCCACTGGAGTCATATACATGTCTTTGATGATATTTTCATTGCCATGTGTTTTGCATCAGTAGTAATATTCTGCAACCTGGATCTACCTCTCTCTTTTCATTGCAGTTTTGATCTCATGAGTGTATGAATTCATACATGATCTCTTTAGGCTTCTATGAAAGAACTTTTTTACCCAATGTGCTTAGATGTCAAATTGAAAGTTCAACAGTGCAAAGAATCACATGAGTTTTATTTTTAAAAAATCTTTTGCTTTTCCTGTACCTTAACTCTGCAAGCCTCCTTCTGTCCCCAGGACCTTGAAAATTAATTTGGGAGGAATTTTTAAAGCTCTGACACTTGGGCTGTGTTCTCTTTAAAACAACCTAGAACAGAGTTGTAATTTCGATATTATGAGACTATGGGGATTTGCAGAAAACATTTCACAAGGGCTCTGCTCTGGACCTACTGATGTGATTATTCAAAAACAAATCCTGGGAGAGCTCACAAGATAGCTTTGCTGAATATTCTAAGGCTGTTCTGAAAGTGCATTTTTGCATGTTTGGTTTTAAGTGCCTGGTGAAGCAACCTATTACCATCAACTCTCAGTTATCCAGACTAAGGGAGATCATTACAGGTTAATTTCTTCTCCTAACAAGAAATAAAAGAAAATTGTTTCTACTGCATCTTAAAAATATTAATGTAGCAGATTTCTAATTATATGTTAATGTCTCCTCTCCGTACAAACAAATTGGTGATGGGATAGAGATGATGTGTTAGAAGACCAGCACCAAATGATGAGATTGATGTGAACATTTGGCACCAAATGTTGGGGTGAGGGCATGTGAAGGATTCACTTTGGCAAAAGGTAGGTTTATTTATGAGAAGAAATTACAAACAAAATGAAGTGGTACAATAGACACCAGGAATGGTAAATATGAAATAGTATCGGGAGACTATCGGATTTCTAACTGGACATAGCAAGATGGGGCTGCCTAGAACCTATACATAGGATAGGACTATAAGGTTAAACTGATCCCCATCAGTGCCCTTCCCTGCTTGCCTCAGGGGATAATCTTATCTGTACTTCAGGTTTTCTCATCAGAGATGCTAAGTGTCAGAGTGAATAGCAGGGAGATGTAAGTCTAAAACTTTGGCCTAAACTACCAGTATATGATTATATTGAGGTGATTGAAATAATTTTCAAGATAGTAGCTAAAGATCATGATGGTTCATGTAGCCTTAGCTTTTCTTTCCAAGCGGTTGAATGAATTGGGAATGGTTTGTCTATAGGAAAAAATCAACTAGGAAAATATGATAGAAATCTATAAGTATTTAACTGCCTTTTGTGTGGTGGCAGGACTATAATTGTTCTGCTCAGCCCCAGGTGAAAGAACTGAGAACAATAGATGGGAAACCAACAGAGATGATGAAGTGGGAAGAAGCTATACAGCTGTGCTCTCCCTTACAACTATGCCAACAAAGACCCAGGAGGAGTACCTGACTGAGTCCTGTGCAGGACATTTAGGGAAAAAAAAATCTACTTAAATTAATTTACTTATTCAGTGAAATACTAACCCAAATACTGACGATTTTCTTCACAGGACTAGAAAAATATTATAATAGAATATGTCTAGAAAAATAAAAAGTCAAAAATTTCAAGGGAAATAATAAAAAAAGTGGGAAGCAACATTTATCACATCTCAAATTATATTACAAAGCAGTAATCATGAAAACAGTTTGGCACTGATTAAAAAATAGAAAAGTCAACCAGTGGAACAAATAAGAAAAACAACATGCCAAAGTAAATTAATCTAGTGACTTAATGGTCAATAAATTCAAAGACCCCAGCTATTGGGGTAAGGATTCAGTGTTTCACAAAAGAGTGCTGGAAAAACCAAGAAGCAGTCTGGCAGAAATTAGATTTAGACCGATATCAAGCACCATCTACCAAGATAAGCTCCAAGTAGAATTTTATATAAAAAGGTCGTGTCATAAACAAATTAGGGAAACAAATAAAAAATTACCTGTCAGATTTATGGATGGGAAAAGAATGCATGACAAAACAAGAGATAGGAAGGATCATGGGAAATAAAATGAACAAATTGATTATATAATATTAAAAAAGGTTTTATACAAACAAAAGCAATGAAGTTAAGATTAGAAAGAAAACATATATGGGAGAGAGGGGCAGAGAATTTGTAGCAAGTTTTTCTGATGATGATTAATTTCATAGATGTATAAGGAATTGATTCACATTCATAAGAGTTATTGTCCAGTTGGTAAATGCTCAAAGGATGTGAACAGGCAAGTTTTAGAGCAAGAAACCCAAGATATAAATAGAGATTAAAAACCTTCAAAATTTCTAATAGAAACACAAATTAACTCAACTCTGAGATTACAACACATATAACTTGGGCAAAGATGAAAAAAATGACAAGCACATAATTGCTGCAAGAGAACAGGCATATTTATATACTACTGGTCTATCTGTGAATTGGTTCAGCCATTCTGGGAAACAATTTGTGATATGATTAAAATTCACTAAACTGCATCCTTTGACCCAAGCAATACCACTATGAGACCTGTTCCCCAAAGGAATGAAAGAATGGGGAAAGTGACTAAAGAACAGAACAACTAACAAAATGGTTTAGCTTCCATAGCCAATAAAGTCTCTCCCAACCTCGAAATTCCACAAAGCTGTGAAAGATTAACCTGGAATATTTTTTTTGTTAGAGTCCTTGTATTGTTAGAATCTGTTGGCCTATGTGTGCCAACACTTATGTAAATAAGATAGTGCCTGATTTCTATTGAAGATCAACAAATTCAGATATTTCTCCTAGAATTGGCTTGTAGTCACAGTCCACCGGTTTAATTTTCTTAATTAAGAGCCATTTAACACATCAAGAAGGATCCCCCAACAATTAGCCTTGGGAACAAAAGCAAACAAATATATTTTCTCCAGTGTTTAGGGACTTTATAAGAGGTATAAGGGCCTGATAATTCTTGAGAAGTGATAGAATTTTGGTGTTCAATGAGGCAACCTGGGCAGATATGAAAAAAAATGTTGATTTGATTTGTTTTGTTGGACTGAGTCTCTGTTACAAAGGACTATCCCAGTGAGCCTGCAGCTAGAGGTAGTCAATGGGAAGTGATGGCGAAGAAAAAAAAAGTTTTAATGAAACATTTACTTAATAATAATATATTTTAAAAAGCCATCAGCCTTACTAATATGCTCATTATTGATGGACACTTAGATAAAACATATCCCTTTATATGTGTCCAATTGGCATGTAAATATATATGGTCTAGTAGGAAAAACAGCATTAATTGGCAGGATCGATTGATTGCCAGTGAATTCCAGACTCTGGAATGCAGAATTGGGTTCAAAACCTACCTACAACATAAACTGGCTGTATGACTTTGGGTAACTTAATTCTCAGGGCTGTGATTGTTCTATCTGTAGAAGAGGCATAATAAATTAGGTGAATCAACTAAATGATTTTACATGTTTATATGAAATCTCATTTCAAACATGGCCTGTTTTCTCCTTGAAGTCAATTTACCGAACAAGCTATTAACTATAGTTTTTATTATGTCCAATTAAAATGTTCTTCATTTGTACTGTGGTTAAGATAATATGAACTTTTTATACAATTGTAAATGGAGCTTAAGTTTATACAGTCATTTGTCATTTAAATAAAAGTTATTTCTCTCTGAGCATTATTCCCCTCAGTATCCAAGTTATTCCTAGGCAGTCTGGGATATCTGTTACCTCTTTCAAAAGAGGCAACATTGGTCCTTGAGGATAGTCAGGAAAATATGCATTCTAATCTCTGAAAATTAAAAGCTAACTTCTGGCTCTCTGTTTCTTCATCTGTAACATGGAGATAATAATTCCTGTAGTACCTACTACATAGGGGTATTGAGAGAATCAAATGAAGTAATGTCTGAAACGTGCTTTATAAACATTAAAGTACTGTATAACTTTGGGGAGGAGGAAGGAAAAAAGCATTTATTAAGCACCTACTATGTGCCAAGTGTTTTACAAATCTTTTCTCTTTTATTCCTCGAAACAACCCTGTGAGACAGGTGTTATCTATCCCCATTTTACAGAAGAGGAAACAAAAGCAAACATAGGTTTGTTACTTGCTCACAGTTACATAGCTAGTGGCTAGCTTGTGTCTGAGGCTTCTACCCAATCCTTCCTGACTCCAGATCCACTGCTCAAACTACTATACCCCTTGTTGTCTCATGACGATTATCATCATTGTTAATATTATTAGATGGTGCTTGGCAATTTCTTTTCATCTACCCTGTGATTTCATTGGTGTAGGAAACTCCCTATCTAGACATTCCCTCCACTGATGGGGACCCGTCCTCAACTGCTCTGTGACTTGAATCTGGAAGCATTACCTGAGGGCACTGAAAAAGGAAATGACTAATATAATTAGCATGTTTTAGAGACAGAATTTGAACTCAGATCTTGACTCCGAGGCTATTATTCTATCCACTGACCAGCACATAGGAAATGTTTTCTTTTTTTTTTTTTTTTGATAGCCTTTTATTTACAGGTTATATGTATGGGTAACTTTACAGCATTGACAATTGCCAAACCTCTTTTTCCAATTTTTCCCCTCCTTCCCCCCACCCCCTCCCCCAGATGGCAGGATGACTAGTAGATGTTAAATATATTAAAATATAAATTAGATACACAATAAGTATACATGATACAAGTATACATGATACAAGTATACATGATACAAGTATACATGACCAAACCGTTATTTTGCTGTACAAAAAGAATCGGACTCTGAAATAATGTACAATTAGCCTATGAAGGAAATCCAAAATGCAGGTGGGCAAAAATAGAGGGATTGGGAATTTAGGAAATGTTTTCTTATCTTTCTTTGTATCATGGCACATGATATAAGCTCTTAATAAATTCTTGTCAACTTATGGACTGATTGGTTTTAGTTTCTTATCCTTAGAGGCCTATTTAGCCCCCCCCCCCCCAAGAGTACCTTAGGGAGATTTTGAAGTCCTTGGCACAGACGAGCCTAAAAATTGGTCCTTCTGGAAATACTGAACTTTCAAGGAATTTCAGCCCGTCCTATCTTATTTGCCTGCTGTCAGAGGCCACTTATTCAGCAGAACAGCATCACACAAATGTGATGAATCCAAGCAGTGCAAATGTAGACAGCTTTAAGGAAATTAAACTTATTATTAAAATACAGTAATGGCCAGCAAAAATTTTCTCCCCACCATTTGCACCATGTTGCTTGACAAGTTGTTCACCAGGGGAAAAGCTATATAGCCATCCATTCTCAAATATCAGTTGTTTTCCCCAAGTCTAGGGCAACATCCAAATGGTCCCTTTTCATCTATAACAAACAGCCAGCTGCAGAATGACTTTCAAATAAGCACTATTGACTTTTGTATAAATGGTTTGTAAATATAGTGGATAAACAAGGAAAAACGGCAACCCCTTTTTTGCCCGAAATTCTTCCTTGCCCAGTGGGTGTGCTTCTCCTTTCAAAAGCTTTCCTTCTGCCAACAGTCAGGGTGCTTTGCACAAGGTCAGCAATTGTGAGCTTTGAGATGAACAATGCCAGTTGCAAATTCAAAGGTTAATATGCCGGAATGAATGAGATACAAGTCCCTACCCAATTTTGCTTAGGTGCTACCTTCTGGAGCATGGGATCTGGAGCATGGAAGCATCTGGATCACCATGGGAAATAATCAGAGAGGAGGCAAGTGAGGGAATAAAGAAACCTATCTTGCTATACTGTACATTATGTGCCTTCCGTGCTACAACTAAACCAATCTCCTTGCTCTCTGAACTCAACATTTCTTCTTTTACCCCTAATTTAGGCTTTTCCCCATTTCTGAAATGCACACATAGAGATTGATTACAAGGGACAAGGAATACTGTGGGGCACGTGCAGGGAGAGTGACTTTCACCTACATGTGAAAGTATAATGTTCTTTTCCACTGATGTCCAAAGGATGCTCCATTCAGGCTTGCCTCCCTTGAGGATGGCATTTTCATTTTAAGTCTCTACTTGTTTTTCTCTTTAAAAAACAAACAAACCATCACTTATTATAAAAATGACTCTGTGGAAATGGCACTGAATAGAGGGACACATTGAGAAATGTAGGTGAGTAAATATAAAATAGAAAAAAATAAAAATAGAAATTATTATTTTAAAAAAACTCAGATACATTCATTATTCTCCATTCATTGGACTCCATTACTGCCTTTATTATTTCTATCTCTCAGCAGTAAAAGGATCATTTTTGTGGTACATATGAACTTGCCTGTCTCACTACAAATATATTTAAATCCAATTCATGTGCAACTCAAAACATCACTCAGCATCTACTGTTTTGTCCCAATATTGTGATGTCATTGGTCCTATTTGAAAACAAAGGACTAACAACAACAAATAGAAGACCATGTATTTTTTTTGCATGTGTCCTGTGTGTACTTGTATATTTGCATTTGTCTTCCTGTTGCAATGTAAGCTTCTTGAGGGTTTGTTTCCTTTTTTGTGGTTGTATGCCCAGTGCCTAGCACAGTTCTAGTATATATGAGTTTTTTGTGGTGATCAAGATCAGGGAGGGAAGTGAGCCCCTACTAGTTGAAAAGTACTTGAACTTGAACAAATAATGGCATATGAAAGTAAGAGATGATCACTGTGAAAAAAGAAATGATAAATTCTGAGAGACATGACCTGGGCATGAACTGAAATAGGACCAGGAGAACATATACAAAATGACTACAACCGTACAAGGACAAACAGCAACAAATGAAAAGATCACTAAGAAGAGGATGATCTTAAGTAACTGATAAACCAATGAAGGTCTCAGAGAAAGAATGAAGAAGTAAGTAGAGAAGAGACAGAGCTGATGGGGCAGAGTGCTCAGTATAATAACCTGATATAGTCACTGTAGTGAGCATTTTTGCTTAATGTTTTGTTAAAAGGGAGGATTTTGTCAGGGCGGGGTGATTTACATTCAGAAACAGGGTCCTTATCCTAGACTAGGGGTATTTAACTTGGGCATGTGGACCCCTACAGTCCTAAATATACTATACACAGTGAATATGAAAACATTCTAAACATTGTATTTATGTATCACATGTACATACTATGTATATGGCAAATTTAAAAATATACCAAATATAAAATGTTACTAAATTATACTTAAATCACTAGCATCATATAGGTCTTCTGGTTTTCTCCACTTCCTCCCCTCAGCCCTCCATGTCAAGATGCAATAAAAATATGTATTATCTCCCTCTAAAAAAGTATCAGTAAAGTAAAAACAGTAAACAAATTTTTAAAAGCATATAAACATTTAGTGGTAAACACCAATGCTGGGTTGTATGTGACAATAAAACAGAAAGAGGAGAAACAAGGAGAGAGTAAATTAACCATCTTTCCAGAAGCACTTTCAAACTGGAGGAGTTCTTTTTTTCTCTGCTCTGTGAGTTCTCTTTTTTTTTATTTAATAGACTTTTATTTACAGGTTATATGTATGGGTAACTTTACAGCATTAACAATTACCAAACCAGCCCTTTTTGTAGTGGCTAGAAACTGGAAACTGAATGGCTGCCCATCAGTTGGAGAATGGCTGAATAAATTGTGGTATATGAATATTATGGAATATTATTGTTCTGTAAGAAATGACCAACAGGATGATTTCAGAAAGGCCTGGAGAGACTTACACGAACTGATGCTGAGTGAAATGAGCAGGACCAGGAGATCATTATATACTTCAACAACAATACTAAATGATGACCAGTTCTGATGGATCAGGCCATCCTCAGCAACGAGATCAACCAAATCATTTCCAATGGAGCAGTAATGAACTGAACCAGCTACGCCCAGAGAAAGAACTCTGGGAGATGACTAAAAACCATTACATTGAATTCCCAATCCCTATATTTATGCCCACCTGCATTTTTGATTTCCTTCACAAGCTAATTGTACAATATTTCAGAGTCTGATTCCTTTTATACAGCAAAATAACGTTTTGGTCATGTATACTTATTGTGTATCTAATTTATATTTTAATGTATTTAACATCTACTGATCATCCTGCCATCTGGGGAGGGGGTGGGGGGTAAGAGGTGAAAAACTGGAACAAGAGGTTTGGCATTTGTTAATGCTGTAAAGTTACCCATGCATATATCCTGTAAATAAAAGGCTATTAAATAAAACAAACAAACAAACAAACAAAAAAACAATTGCCAAACCTCTTGTTCCAATTTTTCACTTCTTACCCCCCACCCCCTCCCCCAGATGGCAGGATGACCAGTAGATGTTAAATATATTAAAATATAAATTAGATACACAATAAGTATACATGACTAAACGTTATTTTCTGTACAAAAGAATCAGACTCTGAAATATTGTACAATTAGCTTGTGAAGGAAATCAAAATGCAGTGGGCATAAATATAGGGATTGGGAATTCAATTAATGGTTTTAGTCATCTCCCAGAGTTCTTTCTCTGCAGTAGCTGGTTCAGTTCATTACTGCTCCATTGGAAATGATTTGGTTGATCTCGTTGCTGAGGATGGCCGGGTCCATCAGAACGGGTCATCATCTAGTATTGTTGTTGAAGTATATAATGATCTCCTGGTCCTGCTCATTTCACTCAGCATCAGTTCGTGTAAGTCTCTCCAGGCCTTTCTGAAATCATCCTGTTGGTCATTTCTTACAGAACAATAATATTCCATAATATTCATATACCACAATTTATTCAGCCATTCTCCAACTGATGGGCAGCCATTCAGTTTCCAGTTTCTAGTCACTACAAAGAAGGCTGCCACAAACACCGAAATTATTTTCTCATATAAACCTGGTCTAGACTCCATCTAGGACAGGCCTCCTTTAGCCTGTTTTGTCAGTCTGGGAAAACCTATGGGCCCCTTCTCAGAATAATGTCTTTAAATGCATAAAATAAAATACACAAGATTACAAAGGCAAGTATATACAGAGTATATATGCATATAAGCATACACATACATACACATATCTAGGCCTGAAATCAGCAAGACCAGAGTTCAATTTTGGCCTCAGGCACTTCCTAGCTATGTGATTCCGAGCAAGTCACTTCACCTGTTTACCTCAGTTTCCTCTTCTGTAAAATGAGCTGGAGAAGGATATGGCAAATCACTCCAGTATTTTTGTCAGGAAAACCTCCAATGGATTCACAAAGAGCCAGACATGATTGAAATGAGTGAAAAACAATATATGGGTGTATATGTATATCTAATATATGTGTGTATATATTTTTTCAAGGACTCCATCATTAAGAATACTTGATTTAAGATGGTGTCTAGGAAATAGACTTCTGACCATCTTTCTCTTTGGCAGATTGTTTCTTCTCTCTGGGTCTTATTTTCCCTCCCCTGAAAACTCTGATGACTGGACCAGGTAAAGAATACAGTCCCTCACTGTCCTAAATCATTTCTTAGTTATTTCCAAATCATGATACTTCCCTTTGACCATTCTCCTTCTCCTCTCTCTCCTTATTCCTCCTTTCTCCTCTTCCTCCTTCACCTCTTCTTCCTCCTTCTTTCCCATTCTGAACCTGAGATGCTAGGCTTTGATGGGAGAGATTTAATTTTATTTGGACTGAAATCAAGCTTCCATGCCACTTCTAAACCATGATAATCCCTCTTTTTCCAGAAGTCACCATGTTTACTTATATTTGTACCTCTAGTGCTTAGCATATAATAAGTACTGAACAAATGTTTCATTTGTTCATTCATTCATTCGTCTAGTGATCTTGGGATTGTGATTTGAGTTGGAGGTAAATTTGATCCTAAAGTTAGGTCAAACATTGATTTTTGATGTTTATTAATGCTCTGAACAAATTCATTAAATTTTGAAAAACTGCTGTTCTGTAACGAGGTGAAGGTCAGTAGCTTCCTGAGGGCATCTCTTTGTGTTCAAGTCTACTTCTCTATACTATCCTTAAGCTCTTGCTAAAGTGATCTTCCAGAAATACTTCACTCTCCTATTCCATAAATTCTTGCTTTTAGGTTCAAATATAAGTTTTTCTGTTTAGCTTTTAATATATAGTGATATGCCTGGGGGAGTGCTGTGGGAACATGTGCTCAGCTGGGGGGTGAGAAGGGGACCCATAGGGGATGTGCGCAGTATTCGGAGATACCCCCTGAGGAGATGTGTACAGAGCTCAGAGAGAATGTGTGCTTATGAGAAAGCCCGCCTTTGGTGTCGTGTGCAGCCAGAATATGGGGGTGGGGGAGAGAAGGTCTCGTGATTATGTGCGCAGAATCTAGAATCCCCATGGAATGTTGTTGTGGCACTAAGCAACTAGGATCACTTGGCGTCCATCTTTCCTCAGCGGAGAGATCTCTTTGAGCCGCGATGGCTAAAAGGAGGTGTAAGATGAAGGCCTGCCCAAGTGCAGCAAAGCATGAGAGTGCTGGCCATGGAGCCAGTGCAGAGAAAACAAGGCCTCGCCACTACAATGATGATGACGAAAAAACTTGTCCCACTCCGAAAAGCCGCTTCCGCCACTACCGCCCCAGTGATGGAGGTGAGAGAGCTGATAGACCTGAGGGAAGAGAAAGAACTTATCTAGGTGGAGCCGAAGGAGGAGAGAGAAGCCATCGCTATAGCAGATATGTGGAAGGGCATAGAGGTGAACGAGAGAGGCCTGTTCAAGCCAAAGGAAACGAAAAACCTGATCGAGCTTGGGTAGGTGAGAGAGCTGGTAGAGCTGATGGAGGTGAGAGGTCTGGTCGAATCAACGGAAAAGAAAATTCTGCTAGAGTTGAGAGAGTGGAGAAGTCTGGGCGCATGCAGAAGCCCGATAGATATAGGAAGTCAGTTCGTGTTGGGAAGCTCAATGAACCTTACCACCTTAAGGGAAATAAGAGAGCCGAGAGTGATATTGAGACCGAGGAAATTTCTGATGATAAAGATGAAGATGACAATGCTCCTACTAGGATCGAGAATTACTTTAGGATCTGTGGTAATGGATGTAGGTTACCCGTAAAAAAGCTGCCCGAGTCAATTAAGTTCGTTAGAAGAACAATTATTCTAGAAGACTACGACTCCCTCGACGACAGCGAAGACAAATATGACAAGCGTCCATTTGGAGAGGTGATCAGATCTGGCCAAGGTAACAATGCCCCAAACCAAAACACACTTAATAGATCAAAGAAGATATCTTTCCTCTTACTGCTTGTTGTTTCCTTGACCGCCTCCATAATGCTGCTGATATATCTAACCTTTCCTCAACTTAATGACGAAGAAAAATCAAAACTGAAGATTCCCACGACCGTGGATGAAATCAAGGCCCTTGGGCAACTTTTATTGAAATACAAGGACAACTTTTTCACGTGAGTATTTTAAAATATTTTCCATTATATATTGTCTTGTAAATATTTGCTCTGTCAGAGTCTAATATTTCTTACTATTCTGTCAGGCTTTTTCCATTCCTTCTAACTTAGTCTTTTTTCTTATATGCTTGCATTCTGGCCTCCATGCTTCCTGCTATATGTGTCCTTTCTTTTTTCATTGAGAGAAGTCATGTAAAACTTTTACAGGGAGGGTGAAAATGGCCATGCCAGATTGAAATCCTTTTGGATTGGCCATGCCAATTGAAATCCAAAGATTTGGTTTTATTTATTTTTCCCTTCACCAAAATATCATTTAGTGAATGAATACCTTGATAAAAATGATATTTAATAGACACAAAGAACCAAGTGGAAGAATGATACTACAGTGTTCCAGTTACTTTTTTCTCCTTTTACACATTCATGCTAGTAGATGTGTTTAATTCTAGCCTCTTGGCAGACTGAGGGATACAGCTGAATTTTAGGTTATTTCTATTTCTGGGTTTTGATTTTTGTTCTGAAATTTTTAAATTTTTAATTAATTAATTTTAAATTTTTCAATTAATCAATTGACAAAATTTTTTAAATTTTCAATTACTTAATTGAGTTTTTAAAAATTTAGAGTAGTGAAACCTTTTATAACTTCAGTTTATCGTCAGAAAAAAAGGAATGGTATGTACCCACATTTGGAAAGATAAGCATCAGAACTACCTATTCCTTTCTGAGTTTTGTTACTGCTTCAACTTCTCTTTAATAATAATACTAATAATACTAACAGTACTAATAATTACTAATACTAATAATACCCATTACACACAAAGATCATAATTTGACATATAAGCTAACAGTGGCCTTGTTGGATGAAATGATATGAACAATTTTGTAAAATTACAAACTTTCAAAAATTGTTGGATTTCATTTTGCCTCTCGTATCCATTTGAAACTAGTAATGAATTAATGTGCTACCTTACACAGTTCAACCAACATCTATCCTCTTTCTTCTACTAAATCTTTGCAAACATGGGTGTTAGACTTTCTAAAGTTGTTTAATTTGCTTTTTGAAATGTTTAATGCAAAAATTTACATCCTAGTTCATAGCTTATCTTAGCTGCATTATGTATGTGAAGAAGTTCTATTTTTTTTTTAATCAGCATTGTCTACCTTGTCCTTTTAGTAAATTTCTATGTTACAGCTAATTGAAAATTTATCTTTTATCCACAGTTCCAAAAAGTTGAACTTCTAACTGGTTATAAAGATGCAGCTGATAACACCAGAAGTTTCCCACTATTGACACCTTGAATGGAGAGTGATGGATTTTCAAGATCTAAAAGAGCAGAAGCAGAGCGTTGAAGAAACCGTTTTAAAAGAAGTAAAGTGCCTGGTGGAAAAAAAAATTTAAACAGAGGGTTGATTGCAGTGTTAAATGAATAACTCTCCCTCCTCAAAATAGCTTATATTAATTTATTCTACCAGTTAAATAAGAGCTCACTCACAGTAGAAGTTTTCTTTGGCGTTTTTATCCCCATAACAACACATTTTCTGCTTCAGAAGTATTGTTTAATAAACATTTGTTTGCATTGAATCTCCATTGTCTTTTCATGTTTTTCAGTGTGACGTTATATTTCATCATGACCTAAACTAATTTTCTACAAATCTACTTTCCAGTTTTATCAAGAAATGACAAAATATTTTCAAAGACCTTAGCATAATGCCTAGTACATAGTAGGCCTCATATTAATGATTATTCCTTTCCCTGTCCAAGCAATTTTGTTGAATTTTTTTTCCTTAATATAATCGTTCATGGGTTTATTGAAGATTAATTGGGTCCATGCTTTTCCCTATAAATCTTGCAGCTTATCTAGTCATTCTCATTGATCAGTTTTTCTAGTTTCAAAATTCAAAAACCATATTAGATGCTTTTGATAATAACTAATTTGAAATCAATGATATTGATAACCCCCCTACTTTTTTCCATTAGTTCTCTTTCTGTCCCTGACATTTTGTTGATTTATATAAATGTTGTTATCATTTTCTCTAAGTTTATAAAGAATCCCCCCTGTTAAATTGGTATACCATTAAACCTGTAAATTAATTGGGCAGGCAGTATCATTTTTCACCATATTGGCATAACCCAGCCATAAACATTGATTATTTCTTCAGCTAGTGGTAGCTAAATGGTTCACTAGATAGAGCTCTGGGCCTAGAATCAGAAAAAAATTGATTTCAAATTCACTTGCAAACTACTATGCAATCTTGGATAAGTCACTTTGTCTACCTCACTTTGCTCAATTGTAAAATAGGGATAATAATAACTCCCACCTCTCAGTGTTATGAAGATAAAAGGACAAGATAAAACATTTAACATAGTGCCTGGTTTTCTTCCTTCCTTATTTAGATCTTCCATTTCTATGAAAAATAATGTTTATCACTAGTAGGTAAATGCTCATATTGTCATTTTGCATGATATTTCACTTGTCTTCTTTTTGATTTTTGTTATTAATAGCCAAAAAATCTGCTGAGTTTGGTAGACTTTGTTTTTTTTTCTGTTAGTTTGATGAATCTCTTACTTTGATTAAAAAATTCCCTAGAATTTCTAAGGTTAAAAAAATCACATTATTTATAAATATAGATAACATTTTGTCTTTTCTAGTGCTTATTTCCTCAGTATCTTTTGCTTATCTTTCTGTAGCTAACATTTCTCCAACTTTGTCCAAAAAAACGATGGTGGAGCATCCTTGCTTCTCTCGTGATCTTATTGGGAAAGCTTCAAGTGTTTCTCTTTTATTTATTTGTTTGTTTGTTTGTTTGTTTTTAATAACTTTTTATTGGCAGAACCCATGCCAGGGTAATGTTTTTACAACATTATCCCTTGCACTTACTTCTGTTCTGATTTTTCCCTCTCACTCTCCACATCTTCCCCTAGATGGCAAGCAGTCCTATATATGTTGAATATGTCATAGTATATCCTAGATACAATGTATGTGTACAGAACCAAACAGTTTTCTTGTTGCACAGGGAGAATTGGATTCAGAAGGGAAAAATAACCGGGAAGAAAAACAAAAATGCAAACAGTTTACATTCATTTCCCAGTGTTTTTTTATTTTGGGTGTAGCTGCTTCTGTCCATCATTGATCAATTGAAACTGAATTAGGTCTCTTTGTCAAAGAAATCCACTTCCATCAGAATACATCTTCATACAGTATCGTTGTTTAGGTATATAATGATCTCCTGGTTCTGCTCATTTCACTTAGCATCAGTTCATGTAAGTCTTTTTTTTTTTTTTTAATTTAATAGCCTTTTATTTACAGGATATATACATGGGTAACTTTACAGATTAACAATTAGCCAAACCTCTTGTTCCAATTTTTCACCTCTTACCCCCACCCCTCCCTAAATGGCAGGATGACCAGTAGATGTTAAATATATTAAAATATAACTTGATACACGAATAAGTATACATGACCAAAACATTTATTTTGCTGTACAAAAAGAATCAGACTCTGAGTTATTGACAATTAGCTTGTGAAGGAAATCAAAAATGCAGGTGTGCATAAATATAGGGATTAGGGAATTCAATGTAATGGTTTTTAGTCATCTCAGAGTTCTTTTTCTGGGTATAGATAGTTCAATTCATTACTGCTCCATTAGAAATGATTTGGTTGATCTCGTTGCTGAGGGATGGCTGATCCATCAGAACTGGTCATCATCTGAGTATTGTTGTTGAAGTATATAATGATCTCCTGGTCGCTCATTTCACTCAGCATCAGTTCGTGTAGAGTCTCTCCAGGCCTTTCTGGAAATCATCCTGTTGGTCATTTCTTACAGAACAGTAATATTCCATAATTTTTATATACCACAATTTATTCAGCCATTCTCAACTGATGGACTCCATTCAGTTTCAGTTTTCTAGCCACTACAAAAGGGCTGCCACAAACATTCCTGCACATACAGGTCCTTTCCCTTCTTTATAATCTCTTTGGGATATAACCCCAGTAGTAACACTGCTGGATCAGAAGGGTATGCACAGTTTGATAACGTTTTGAGCATAGTTCAAACTACTCTCAAAATGGTTGGATTCTGTTCACAACTCCACCAACAATGAATCAATGTCCAGTTTTCACATCCCCTCAACAATCATCATTATTTTTCCTGTCATCTTAGCCAATCTGACAGGTGTGTGAGTGGTATCTTAGAGTTGTCTTAATTTGCATTTCTCTGAGTTAATAATGACTTGGAGCATCTTTTTCATATGACTAGAAATAGTTTCAATTTCTTCTGAAAATTGTCTGTTCATATCCTTTGACCATTTTTCAATTGGAGAATGGCTTGATTTTTTATAAATTAGAGTTAATTCTCTATATATTTTGGAAATGAGGCTTTATGAACCTTTTTGACTGTAAAAAATATTTTTCCCAGTTTATTGCTTCCCTTCTAATCTTGTTCTGCATTAGTTTTGTTTGTACAAAAACTTTTCAGTTTGTATAATCAAAAGTTTTTCTATTTTGTGATCAGTATGATCTCTAGTTCTGCTTTAGTATAAAGATCTTCCCTTCACAGTTCTGAGGAGGTAAACTATCTATGTTCCTCTAATTTATTAATGATTTCGATTCTTTTATGCCTAGGTCAGTGAACTCATTTTGACCTTATCTTGTGTATCGGCGTTAAGTATGGATCAATGCCTAGTTTTGCCATTTTAGTTTCCAATTTTCCCAGCAATTTTTATCAAACGTAAGTTCTTATCCAAAAGCTGGGATCTTTGGGTTTAATCAAAGACTAGGTTAGCTATGTTGTTGACTTTTTATCCTTGAACCTAATCTATTCCACTGATCAACTAATCTAGTTCCTTAGCCAATACCAAATAGTTTTGGTAACTGCTGCTCTATAATATAATTTAGATCTGACATTTAGTTAGCCACCATCATTTGATTTTTTTTTTCATTAATTCCTTGATTCTTGACCTTTTGTTTTCCATATGAACTTTGTTGTTATTTTCTAGGTCATTAAATATAGTTTTGGAGTCTGGATTGGTATGCCTTAAATAAATAGATTAGTTTAGGTAATATTGTCATCTTTATATATTTGCTCGCCCTATCCAAAGCATTTAATATTTTCAATTGTTAGATCAGACTTAATTTGTGTGAAAAGTGGTCTGTAATTTTGCTCATAAAGTTTCTGATTTTCCTTGGCAGATAGATTCCTAAATATGTTATATTATCAGTAGTTACTTTAAATGGATTTCTCTTTGTAACTCTGACTGTTGGATTTTGTTAGTGATATATAAGAATGCTGATGACTTATGTGGGTTTTTTTTGTAACCAACAGCTTTGCTAAAGTTGTGGATTATTTCTAATAACTTTTTAGTCAGAATCTCTGGGTTCTCTAAGTATACCATCATGTCATCGGCAAAGGTGATAATTTGGCTTCCTCATTTGCTATTCTTATTCCTTTAATCTCTTTCTCGAGCTCTTATTGCTAGTAGCTAGCGTTTCTAATACAATATTAAATAGTAACGTGATAGTGGGCAACTTGTTTCCTCAATCTTATTGGAATGGTTGCAGTTTGTCTCCATACATATGATGCTTACTGATGGTTTTAAATAGATGCTGCTTGATTATTTTAAGGAAAAGTCCATTTGTTTCCTATACTCTCAAGTGTTTTTTAATAGGAATGGATGTTGGATTTTATCAAATGCTTTTTCTGCATCTATTGAGATGATCATATGGTTTTTGTTAATTTGGTTATTAACATGGCCAATTATATTGATAGTTTTCCTAATATTGAATGACCAAACTGCATTCCTGGTATAAATCCTACTTGATCATAGTGTGTATTATCTTGGAGATGATTTTCTGTAGTCTTTTTAGTAATATCTTATTTAAGATTTTAGCATCAATATTCATTAGGGTGATTGGTCTATAATTTTCTTTCTCTGTTTTCAGCCTACCTGGTTTAGGTATCAGTTACCATGTCTGTGTCATAGAAGGGAATTTGGTAGGACTCCTTCATTTCCCTATTTTATCAAATAATTTATATAGTCATTGGGGCCAATTGTTCTTTAAATGTTTGGTAAAATTCACATGTAAATCCATCTGGTCCTGGGGATTTTTTCTTAGGGAGTTGTTTAATTGCCTGTTCTATTTCTTTTTCTGAAATGGGACTATTCAAAGCTAATTACTTGCTCCTCTGTTAGTCTGGGAAGTCTGTATTTTTGGAGGTAGTCATCCATTTCACTTAGGTTATCAAATTTATTGGCATAAAGTTGAGCAAAATAACTCCTTATTATTTCTCTAATTTCCTCTTCATTGGTGGAAAATTCTCCCTTTCATTTTTAAGACTACTAATTTCATTTTCCTCCCTCCTTTTTCTAATCAGATTTACAAAGGCTTATCTATTTTTTATGGCTTTTTCATAGAGACCAACTCTTAGTTTTATTAATTAGTTCAATAGATTTTTTACTTTCAATATTTTTTATTTCCTCTTTTTATTTTAGAATTTTCCATTTAGTATTTGATTGGGGGTTTTTAATTTGGTCTTTTAGTTTTTTTTTAGTTTGCAAGCCAATTCATTAATCTTTTCTTTCTCTGTTTTATTCAAGTAAGCCTCTAAGGATATAAAATTCCCTCTTATTACCGCTTTGGCTGCATCCACAAATTTTGGTATGATGTCTCATCATTGTCATTATCTTCGAGTGAAATTATTAATTTATCTATAATTTGCTGCTTACTACCCAATCATTCTTTAAGATGCTGATTGTTTTAGTTTCAATTACTTTTTGGTCTATTTCCCCTAATTTTTTGTTGAATGTAGTTTTTATTGCATCATGATCTGAAAGAAAGCATTTACTATTTCTGCTTTCTTGCATTTAATTTTAGGTCTTTATGTCCTAATATATGAGTCTAATTTTTGAATAGGTTCCATGAACTGCTGAGAAGAAAGTATATTCCCTTCTATCTCCATTCAATTTTCTCCAAAAGATCCAACATACCTAGTTTTTTCTAATATTCTATTTACTTCTTTAATTTCTTTCTTATTTGTTTTGTGGTTTGAGTTTGTCTAATTCTAGAGGAATTTGCAAGGTTTAGATCTCCTACTATTACAGTTTTGTTGTCTATTTCTTCTTGCAACTCTTAACTTTCCTTTAGGAAGCTGAGTGCCATACCACTTGGTGCATATGATTGTTTAATATTGATATTGCCTTCGTTGTTTATGCTCCCTTTAGCAGGTTTAGTTTCCTTCCTTATCTCTTTTTAATTAGATCAGATTTTTTAGCTTTTGCTTGTCTGAGATAAGGATGGCTACCCCTACTTTTGAGCTTCACCTTGAAGCATAATAGATTTTGCTCAGCCTTTTACCTTTACTCTATATGTACTTCCCTGCTTTTAAATGTGTTTCTTGTAAACAACTATTTGTTAGAGGTTCTGACTTTTTAGATCCAGTCTGCTATCTGCCTCCCTCTTTGTAGGGGAGTTCATCCCATTCACATTTACGTTAGAATTACTAAATCTGTATTTCCTGCCATCCTAATAACCCCAGATTGTGCTTATTTGTTCTTGCCTCCCCAACCCTCTTTCCCCTTTTTAAACTTATTGCCCTCTTGTATCACGTCTTATCCTCTTTATAATCCCTCCCTCCCCACTTGGTCTTTCCCCTTCCTTCCCTTATTACTCTTTTCTTTTCCTTTCCTCTCCCCGTTTTTAATGAGGGCAGGGAGAATTTTCTCTAAAACAAATGTCAATTTATTTTCCTTTGAGCCAACTCTGATGAGAGTAAGATTCACACAATGTTCCTCCCTCTCTAAATTCCCTCAGATGTGATAAGTTTCCTTAGCCTCTTTGTGGGATGTGGTTTCCCTCTTTTTATCCCTCCTTCACTTTTCTGCCATCATCCTTTTCCATATCTACTTTCCCTTTTTTATGTTATATCAGTACAATCAAATTTTACATGTATTCTTTTTGTATATCCACAACAGAAATACAATTCTCAAGAGTTATTTTTACCTTTTCTGCATCTCTTGAGTTCTATTCTTGGAGATCAATTTTTTTTGTTTAATTCTGTTTTTTTCTGAAACAAATGGAATTCATTTGTTTCATTAAATTCCATCTTCTCCCTGGAAGAAAATGCTCAACTTAGCTGGTGTGTTTATTCTTAGCTGCATCCCAAGTTCTTGTGCCTTTCAGATATCTGTATTCCAGGCCCTTCTTTCCTTTAATGTAGAGGGCAGCTAGATGTTGGGTGATCCTTATTGTGGCACCTCGGTATTTAACTGTTTTTTTTTGGCTGCTTGTAAAATTTTTTCCTTAATCTGAGTAGTTCTAGATTTTGCACAGATATATTCTTGGGGTTTTTTATTTTAGGGTTTCTTTCAGAAGGTGTTCGATGAATTCTTTCAATGCCTATTTTACCTTCTGGATTCTATTACATCTGGGCAGTTCTCTTTGATGATTTCTTGTAGAAATGAGTATCTAGGCTCTTTTTTTCATCATGAGTTTTTCAGGAAGAGTCCAATAATCCTCAGATTATCTCTCCTAGATCTATTTTCCAAGTCTGTCGTTTTATGAAGTAGATAATTCATGGTTTTTCAGGTTTTGTCATTTTTGTTTTTGCTTGACTGATTCTTGCTGTCTCAATGCATCATTAGTTTTCAATTTGTTCAGTTCTAATTTTTAAAGAATTGTTTTCTTTTAGCTTTTTTTTACTTTCTTTCTGTATATGTCAATTAGGTTTTGAGATGTATTGTTTTGGTCTGTGGAATTTTTTTCCATTTCACTAATTTTTTTTAGTGTAATTATTTTTCTTTTCCAATTCACAGATCCTACTTTCTTTGCGAGTTCTTTGTCTTTTCAATTCCACGGATCCTACTTTCTAGTAAGATTCTTTGATTTTTCAATTCACAATTCTTACTTTCCTGTGATTTTTTATTTTTCCAATTCCAATTTGCACTTCCTAGGGAATTTTTTTTAACTTTTTCAATTCGTATTTCAGGAAGTTGTTGTCTCTCTTATGAGCTTCTCTTTCCTTTTCCCATTTATCTTCTAACTCTCTTTTGAGACTTTTAATGGTTCTCTTCTATAGAGCATTATGTAAAGGAGGACAGTCTGATGCATTTTTTGCTGTTTGAGGTCTCTTCAGGTTTGCTGACCTGCTCTTTTTCTGCATAGAAGCTGTCGATCGTTCTTTTCATCTTTTATTCATGTTTTAAAGCCTTTAGGGGTAGGTCTCCTAGGCAAGGGGTTACCAGCTTCCTCTGCAGAGCAGGGAAGATGTAAAACCGATTTCCGCTCGGAGGTATGGGAGTGCTCTGGTGAGGTTTTTCCCTTCCCAACAGGAAGTGGATTCAGCACTGGCCGAGCTATCAAACGGCTTATAGGGGCTGAGTGGATTAGCAGATTGCGCTTCGGCTAGAGACTAAGTGGTGAAAGTGTCACTGCCCCAGGCCGAGCCTCTTATTGGGACTGTGAGTATTAGAGCTGAGTGCAGACTGCAGACCGCCAGGAACTCTGCCCCAGTGTCTCTACCCAATGCAAATCGGCCCTGGAAAAGCTCTATGGCCCCAAGCCGAGCTCCCCACTGTGCAGATTGGAGGCTAACCGGGGCTGCGTCCTCCTGACGTGAAGGATCACAACTGACCCAAGGAAAAGCCCTTACTGCGGGTTGGCGCTGCGTGCTTGTGCTGAGATCTGTGCTTTCACCCTCCGTTTGAGACTCTCCTCTGAACCTAATTTCTCTCCCGTCTGCGCCGATCTCCCCCCTGGCCCAGGAACCAACCTTTTTTGGCGAGACTGCAGATTTTCTTCGGCCGGTGAGTTGTTCTACTTCTTATCTTTACGAATTGTAGCAGTCAAGACTATTTTTGAGGCTCGATATATATTGATAAAGAGGGTAAGAGAAGAGCTTAGAAAGTCGCGTGTGTCTTCTCCGCCATCTTGGCTCCGCCCCAGTTCATGTAAGTCTTTACAAGCCTCTCTGTATTCATCCTGCTGGTCATTTCTTACAGAACAATAATATTCCATAACATTCATATAGCACAATTTACCCAACCATTCTTCAATTGATGGGCATCCATTCATTTTCCAGTTTCTAGCCACTACAAACAGGGCTGCCACAAACATTTTGGCACATACAGGTACCTTTCCCTTCTTTAGTATCTCCTTGGGATATAATCCCAGTAGTAGCACTGCTGGGTCAAAGGGTATGCACAGTTTGATAACTTTTGGGGCATAATTCCAGATTGCTCTCCAGAATGGTTGGATTCGTTCACAACTCCACCAACAACGCATCAGTGTCCCAGTTTTCCCGCATCCCCTCCAACAATCATCATTATTTTTTCCTGTCATCTTAGTCAATCTGACAGGTGTGTAGTGGTATCTCAGAGTTGTCTTAATTTGCATTTCTCTGATTAATAATGATTTGGAACACTATCACATTAGTGGTAATAGTTTCAATTTCATCATCTGAAAATTGTATGTTCATATCCTTTGACCATTTGTCAATTGGAGAATGGAAGTGTTTCTCTTGTTTTACATAATTGTAGCTCTTGGTATGAGTTCAGTGCTTTTGATCATATTAAAGAAAGGTCCTTTCATTCTATAGCTATTCTGTCAGATATTTCCTTTTGCACACTGTGCTGTTTCTAATACTTAAGGCAGTTTTTTGACAGTATATGCTGGAATATGCTATTCAAACTCTGTTTCTTTATATTTATCTGGGAGATAACAGTTTTCAAATTTCTTCACCAAGCTCTATCTTTTGCTTCGATTTCTAGAGTTTTGAAGCATTCTTGTTAACTATTTAAAATGTTGCCCTATTCTTTAAATTCTTTTTTGTGTTCTAGATGGGTGTTTTAGCTCCTTAGATTTATTAAGATTTTCCATTTTTATATTCAGTTTCTTATATTCTTTCTTCAGTGATCTTATTGCTATTTTTATAGATGCCAAATCTTCCTTAAATTTCTTATCAAAATTTTAAATCATTCTGGAGTTCCTTGCAGTACATCTTTTCTCTCATCTGAGAATCTAGGCTAGGGCTCTTAGCCTAAGGCCCATAATTTTTTTAAAAAAGGCAATTTGAGAACTGTATTTCAATATAATTGCTTTCTTTTGTAGTCCTGTTTACTCCATTAAAAACTTTACTCTGGGGGAGCCAAGATGGCGGAGAAGGCACTCCGACTTTCTAAGCTCCTCTCATCCCCTCAACCAACCATTTAATTCAGCCTCAAAAATAGCTCTTCACTGCTTAAATTCATGACGATTAGAAGCATTACAACTTATCAGCCAAAGACAATCTGGAAGATCGCCAGGAAAGGTTAGTCTTTAGGGGCCAGGAACAGACTAGCACAGGCAGCAAGAGACTAGCGTCCAGAGCAGAGCAGGGGCGGGGGTGAGCTCTGTGGCTAGAGAAGTTATAGAGACCACTCTGCTATAGGCTAACTGCTCTGCCTTAATTACAAAGCAGTAAACTGGCAGAGAAATTACAGCCTAAAACAGAGGGTACTCTAAAAAAAAAAAAACGCCAGAACCTAACAAGGTCTGGCTGTAACTACTCAAACCCGGAAGTGACTCAAGCAGACCCTTAGCACAGCCCTGCAGCTGTGTTTGGGGCTTGTGCAGGGAGAGGGAGAGGAGGGGGTACAAATCTGCACACCGGGAGGGGGGGCACAGCCTGGGCAGCCTCTAATCGGCACAGTGGGGGCTCAGCCTGGGGCAATAGAACTTCCCCAGCAGGACTGTGCTTCCTGTGGCAGAAACACTTCCAGTCCCTGATAGTCCATTCACTGCTCAACTGCTAATACACATAGCCCAAGGGTGGGCTTTGGCTTGGGGTAGTGAAACTCTCACTGCTCAGCGTCTAGCCCCAGGGCAGTCATTATCTCACACAGCGGGGTTCTCTGCAGGGCACTTTCCCAGCTGGGCCCTGCAGGCCTGAGTTACTTCCAGGTGGGAAACTCCTTCCCAGAGCACTCCAGTACCTCGCTGCTTTTTGCAGCCGGCTAGGACAGCTATCTGTCCATACACTTATCACTGCTCTGCAGAGGAAGTTTGTAACCTCCTGGCCCTGAAGGCAGACCCTACAGGCTTTAAAAAATGAGTCAAAAAATCAAAAGGACGATAGACAGCTTCTGTACAGAAAAAGAGCAGCTTTTCAACCTTGAGGAGACTAATACCAGACAGTCTCCAGACAATTGTTGGTCCCCGATACAAAAGGCTCTCCTAGAAGAGACTATTAAAAACCTTAAAAGAGAACTAGAAGAAAAATGGGGAAAGGAAAGAGAAGCTATGCAAGAGAGCAACAACTTCCTGAAATGTGAATTGGAAAAGGTAAAAAACTTCCAAGAAGTGCAGGGACACAGAATTTGTGATTGGAAAAAGAAAAATAACTCACTAAAAAAATTAGTGAAATGGAAAAAATTCCATAGAGCAAAACAACTCATTTAAAAACGCAATTGAAGATATACAAAAAGAAGTAAAAAAAAAAAAGCTAATGAAGAAAATTACTCACTAAAAATCAGAAAAAGGGAAAAGGGGAGATAAAAAGAGGGAAATTACATGTGACAATGAGGCAAAGGAAACCTATCATATCTGAGGGAACTTAGAGAGGGGGGAGGAACATTGTGTGAATCCTACTCTCATCAAAGTTGGCTCAAAGAGGAAATAATTAACATATTTGTTCCACAGAGAATCTTCTCTCACCTCATTAAAAAGTGGGAAGGGAAAAGGAAAAAAAGTAATAAGGGAAGAGTACAAGAAAGGGGAAGAGATTCAAAGGGAGGAGGGAGGGATCCTAAAGAGAGAGAGCTGCATGATACAAGTGGGGCACATAAGTTTAAAAAGGGGAAAGAGGGTTGGGGGGCAAGAAAAAGTAAAGCATTGTCTGGGGATATTAGGATGGCAAAAAATACAGAATTAGTAATTTTAACTGCAGATGTGAATGGGATGAACTCTCCCATAAAGAGGAGGTGGATAGCAGACTGGATCAAAAGTCAGAACCCTACAATATGTTGTTTACAGGAAACACATTTGAAACAGGGAGATACATACAGAGTAAAGGTAAAAGGCAGGAGCAGAATCTAGTATGCTTCAGGTGAAGTCAAAAAAGCAGGGGTAGCCATCATGATCTCAGATCAAGCAAAAGCAAAAATTGATCTAATTAAAAGAGATAAGAAAGGAAACTACAGCTTGCTAAAGGGTAGCATAGACAATGAAGCAATATCAGTATTAAACATATGTGCACCAAGTGGTATAGCATCTAACTTCCTAAAGGAGAAGTTAAGAGAGTTGCGAGAAGAAATAGACAACAAAACTATAATAGCGGGAGATCTCAATCTTGCAGTCTCAGATTTAGATAAATCAAATCACAAAACAAATAAGAAAGAAATTAAAGAGGTAAATAGAATATTAGAAAATTTTGGTATGATAGATTTCTGGAGAAAACTGAATGGTGACAGAAAGGAGTATACTTTCTTCTCAGCAGTTCATGGAACCTACACAAAAATTGACCATATATTAGGACATAAAGACCTCAAAATTAAATGCAGGAAGGCAGAAATAGTAAATGCTTTCTTTTCAGATCATGATGCAATCAAAAGTACATTCATGAAAAAGTTAGGTGTAAATAGACCAAAAAGTAATTGGAAACTAAATAATCTCATCTTAAAGAATGATTGGGTGAAACAGCAAATTATAGACACTATTAATAATTTCACTCAAGATAATGACAACCATGAGAAATCATACCAAAATTTGTGGGATGCAGTCAAAGCGGTAATAAGGGGACTTTACTTGAGACTTACTTGAATAAAATAGAGAAAGAGAAGATCAATGAATTGTGCTTGCAACTTAAAAAGCTAGAAAAAGACCAAATTAAAAACCCCCAATCAATTACTAAACTTGAAATTGTAAAATTAAAAGGAGAAATTAATAATATTGAAAGTAAAAAAAAAAAAACTATTGAACTAATAAATAAAACTAAGAGTTGGTTTTATGAAAAAACCAATAAAATCGAAAAACCTTTGGTAAATTTGATTAGAAAAAGGAAAGAAGAAAATCAAATTAGTAGTCTTAAAAATGAAAAGGGAGAACTTTCCACCAATGAAGAGGAAATTAAAGAAATAATGAGGGATTACTTTGCCCAACTTTATTCCAATAAATTTGATAACCTAAATGAAATGGATGACTACCTCCAAAAATATAGGCTTCCCAGATTAACAGAGGAGGAAGTAAATTGCTTAAATAGTCCCATTTCAGAAAAAGAACTAGAACAAGCTATTAATCAACTCCCTAAAAGAAAATTCCCAGAACCAGATGGATTTACATATGAATTCTACCAAAAATTTAAAGAACAATTAGCCCCAATGCTTTATAAACAATTTGAAAAAGTAGGGAATGAAGGAGTCCTACCAAATTCCTTTTATGACACAGACATGGTACTGATACCTAAACCAGGTAGGTTGAAAACAGAGAAAGAAAATTATAGGCCAATCTCCCTAATGAATATTGATGCTAAAGTCTTAAATAGCAAAAAGACTACTGAAAATCATCCCTAGGATAATATACCATGATCAAGTAGGATTTATATCAGGAATGCAGGGCTGGTTCAATATTAGGAAAACTATCAGTATAATTGGCCATATTAATAACCAAATTAACAAAAACCATATGATCATCTCAGTAGATGCAGAAAAAGCATTTGATAAAATCCAACATCCATTCCTATTAAAAACACTTGAGAGTATAGGAATAAATGGACTTTTCCTTAAAATAATCAGTAGCATCTATTTAAAACCATCAGTAAGCATCATATTTAATGAGGACAAACTGCAACCATTCCCAGTAAGATCAGGAGTGAAACAAGTTTCCCCACTATCACTGTTACTATTCAATATTGTATTAGAAACGCTAGCTTTGGCAATAAGAGTTGAGAAAGAGATTAAAGCAATAAGAATAGGCAATGAGGAAACCAAATTATCACTCTTTGCTGATGATATGATGGTATACCTAGAGAGCCCCAAAAATTCTACTAAAAAGTTATTAGAAACAATCCACACCTTTAGCAAACTTGCAGGATACAAAATAAACCCACATAAGTCATCAGCATTCTTATATATCACTAACAAAACCCAACAATTAGAGTTACAAAGAGAAATTCCATTTAAAGTAGCTACTGATTGTATAAAATATTTAGGAATCTATCTGCCAAGGGAAAATCAGAAACTTTATGAGAAAAACTACAAAACACTTTCCACACAAATTAAGTCTGATCTAACCAACTGGAAAAATATTAAATGCTCTTGGATTGGGCGAGCAAATATAATAAAGATGACAATACTACCTAAACTAATCTATTTATTTAGCGCTATACCAATCAGACTCCCAAAAACCTATTTTAATGACCTAGAAAAATAACAACAAAGTTCATATTGAAAAACAAAAGGTCAAAAATTTCAAGGGAATTAATGAAAAAAAATCAAATGAAGGTGGCCTATCTGTATCAGATCTAAAATTATATTATAAAGCAGCGGTTACTAAAACCATCTGGTATTGGCCAAGGAATAGATTAGTTGATCAGTGGAATAGGTTAGATTCAAAGAACAAAACAGCCAATAACTTTAATAATCTAGTGTTTGACAAACCCAAAGACCCCAGTTTTGGGGATGAGAACTCATTATTTGACAAAAATTACTGGGAAAATTGGAAATTAGTGTGGCAGAAACTAGGCATTGACCCACACTTAACACCATACTCCAAGATAAGGTCAAAATGGGTTCATGACCTAGGCATAAAAAATGAGATTATAAATAAATTGGAAGAACATAGGATAGTTTACCTTTCAGACTTATGGAAGAGGAAGGAATTTATGACCAAAGAAGACCTAGAGATCATTATTGATTACAAAATAGAAAATTTTGATTATATTAAATTGAAAAGTTTTTGTACAAACAAAACTAATGCAGACAAGATTAGAAGGGAAACAATAAACTGGGAAAACATTTTTACAGTCAAAGGTTCTGATAAAGGCCTCATTTCCTAAATATATAGAGAATTGACGCTAATTTCTAAGAAATCAAGCCATTCTCCAATTGATAAATGGTCAAAGGATATGAACAGACAGTTCTCAGATGAAGAAATTGAAACTATTTCTAGCCATATGAAAAGATGCTCCAAGTCATTATTAATCAGAGAAATGCAAATTAAGACAACTCTGAGATACCACTACACACCTGTCAGATTGGCTAAGATGACAGGAAAAGATAATGATGAATGTTGGAGGGGATGTGGGAAAACTGGGACATTGATGCATTGTTGGTGGAGTTGTGAACGAATCCAACCATTTTGGAGAGCAGTTTGGAACTATGCTCAAAAAGTTATCAAACTGTGCATACCCTTTGATCCAGCAGTGTTTCTACTGGGCTTATATCCAAAGAGATACTAAAGAAGGAAAAGGGACCTGTATGTGCCAAAATGTTTGTGGCAGCCCTGTTTGTAGTGGCTAGAAACTGGAAAATGAATGGATGCCCATCATTTGGAGAATGGTTGGGTAAATTGTGGTATATGAATGTTATGGAATATTATTTTTCTGTAAGAAATGACCAGCAGGATAAATACAGAGAGACTTGGAGAGACTTACATGAACTGATGCTAAGTGAAATGAGTAGAACCAGGAGATCATTATATACCTCAACAACTGTATGAGGATGTATTCTGATGGAAGTGGATTTCTTTGACAAAGAGAAGATCTAACTCAGTTTCAATTGATCAAGGATGGACAGAAGCAGCTACACCCAAAGAAAGAACACTGGGAAATGAGTGTAAACTGTTTGCATTTTTGTTTTTCTTCCCAGGTTTTTTTCCCTTCTGAATCCAATTCTCCCTGTGCAACAAGAGAACTGTTCGGTTCTGCACACATATATTGTATCTAGGCTATATGGTGACATATTCAACATATATAGGACTGCTTGCCATCTGGGGGAGGGGGTGAATGGAGGGAGGGGAAAAGTCAGAACAGAAGTGAGTGCAAGGGATACTGTTGTAAAAAAATTACCCAGTCATGGGTTCTGTCAATAAAAAGTTATAAAAAAAACTTTACTCTGAGAAAGGATTCATGTATTTTTCCAGACTTCTAAAAGTATACCTGTTGTTCAGTCACATCCTACTTTTGACAACCCCATATGGGGTTTTCTTCTGAAAGATACTAGAGTAGTTTGCCATTTCCTTCTCTAGATCATTTTACAGATGAGGAAATGAAGCAAACAGGGTAAAGTGACTTGTCCAGAGTCACACAGCTGGTAAGTGTCTTAGGCCAGATTTGAACCTGGAAGATCAGTCTTTCTGATTTCAGGCCTGGAACTCTCACCACTGAGCCACCCACCTGCCTCTTCTAAGAAGAAGCACTAAACAAAAAAAGTTAAGAACTTAGGTGAATTCTTGCTTTCTCTTTCTGAAGATTTCTCTTCAGTTTCTTTTGTACTATGATATTTATTGTGTGAAATATTCTTTGTTTACTTATTCATTTATTCAGTTTTCCTGAGAGGTCTTCCCTATAAGGGTTTCTTTTCTTTCTCCTATTCTAATTAGTTTTTTTTTTTTTACTTGCTTCATTGATTACTCCTTTGAGGGTGATACAAAGGAGCTGGGCTTATTCTCCACCACTCACTCAGTCAACCTGTTGGAAGTCTAAAGTCAAGCCTAATTAACTGCGAAAATGTTTTGAAAATTACATGATCCTCATTAAAATAATTGGAAACAATCTGGAGTATAGGAAAACTGAGGTTGAGAATTATCTTTTGGTGAGGAAAAACGCATTTCCAAGTTCTTAGCCAAATCTAACTTACATTGAACTGATTTGTGCCATTCAGAGCCACTGAAGGCAGGCTGAGTATGGAACTAGTGAATATTTGCCCTTCTCTTCCTAGAACAAAGGCAGAGAAGCGAGAAATGGTGACTTCAGCCTACTATTCACCCCCTACTTAGGTCCTAGCAGGGGTACATCTGCTGCTCCAGAATATTCCCAGTCTTACTTTCTCCCATTATAAATTGTTTTTACACGGATACCATTGCTGTGCCCTTTACTCTGTGTGTGTCGGTAAGTGACTAGTTCCTATGTTCCTCCATAAATACTGATTTAGGAAATCAGATGAAATCAAATTACAAATATGGGTTTGTTTGCATGTCCCAGAAATTTGCCTAAGGAGAGGAAGCTATATTGGAGATATTTATTATACAAATTCTTCCTAAACCCACCTGTAATAAAGAATGCCTAAGCCAAATGGAAATAATAATTCTTAACAATAGTCTTAGGTAAAAGAAAGAGTGATGGAGTCAGAATTGCTATTTAGTACCTTCACAACTTTTCTGGGCCTCATTTTCCTTATCTGTGAACTGAGAGGGTTGAGGTGGACTATATCAAAGGTTTCTAATTTTCTTTATGCCATAGACTCCTGTAATAATGTGATCAATGAAGCTTATGAACCCCTTTTCAAAATTAAAAAAATATTTTAAAAGTTGTTTGGAAGTTTTTAAATGCATAAAATAAAATACATGGCATTACAAAGGAAACCAATTATATTGAAATACAATTCTCAAAATATTAAAGAAAAAACTAGTTTATGAACCTCAAGTTAAGAACCCCTATCCTAGAGAATATTGGAAGTTCCATACAGCTTTCAAGTCAAAGACCTGATGGATTCTGTTAAAGCATTTCTTTCTATAAAGGGTGCAGTTAAAGGGAGGTTGAGGCATAGGGAGAGGGCAGAGTAATAGTTTAAATCCATAACCTTTCATTGTTTCTCTGATGATTATTATAAAGCCATTGTTTTATAAACAGCACAAGTATTAGCAATCATGTGGGTGGATATCTAGATTTGACTTTGAGTCTTGTTTTTTTATACTTGAATATGAACATTCAGATGATTCACTTCAAAGAATGTAGAGGTAATAGGAGAAAATCTTCAGAAACTGTGAGAAACTGTAGAGTTGTTATTCTTATATTCTTGATCTTTGCCCTGCCCATCAAAAGTTCCAGGGCATTATCTCTTCTGTAAAGCACCAGCTTCTCCAAGATTGCTGTTCGCTTTTCCTAGACTGGAGGAGATAAAGTGTGCTCATTTAAAAGACCTTCTCCTGGGCTACAGGGTACATAGAGGAGGAAAGTACACATGGGAGAAAAAGAATTATCTATAATGGTTTTTATTATCTCTGCCTAATTCTCTTCTTAAGAACTTGAAAACTTTCAGCTGGTTATATATACAGGAGTTGTAAGAAAGTCAAATGTTTTCAATAGTTGTTCACTGAAGTAATTTTTGAAATTTTGGTTTCAACAGCATCTATATAAATTATTATGAGGGTTAAGGGCATCACACTTAGCATATTCTTTCACGATTTTGAAAATAATATGTTGGGGATGCTGAAAAGTCCAGCATGGTCATACACATAATTCTTTTTTTTATTTTATTTTTATTTTTTTTATTTAATAGCCTTTTATTTACAGGTTATATGCATGGGTAACTTTACAGCGTTAACAATTGCCAAACCTCTTGTTCCAATTTTTCACCTCTTACCCCCCACCCTCTCCCCCAGATGGCAGGATGACCAGTAGATGTTAAATATATTATTAAAATATAAAGTAGATACACAATAAGTATACATGACCAAACTGTTATTTTGCTGTATAAAAAGAATCAGACTCTGAAATATTGTACAATTAGCTTGCATACACATAATTCTTAACATTGAAAGGGTTTCCTATAGTTTGCAAGAGATATTTTTGTGTGTTTTTCTTGCCAACTATTTGGGACAAATTAACATAAGAAACTATTTTGTCTGGCACCCATCACTTGAAAAAGTTACTTTGCTTGTCCCCCAATTAGTAGAGGGAGAATTTTCAATTTCAATTCTTAATCCAATTCTGAATTGAAATTCAATTTCAATTTCAAATCTCTTCCGTATAGTTGTCAATATATTCCTTTTTTAAAAAAAGAAATAAAAAGCAATACTTCTTTCTGCTTTAATTAGGTGCTCTACGAGTGATCTATTTTAAAAAAACTAATCTGTGGAGAAGCAGTTTGGTATGGTGGAATGAAGCCCTGCATTGGGAATTGGGAGATCTGAATTCTAGTCCTCTGTCTGCTAATTAATAGCTGTGTGGCATTGGCAATCCACATCCTTTCTGTTGGCTTTTTTTTTTTCAAAAAGGTAGGGAGCAGTGGTATTGGTGGACAAGATACTCTGTAAGGTCCACTATTGCTTAATATTTTGGAAAAAATATTCTTAAAAAATTCTAACCCTTTTGGAGGCCCAATTCTGAAATAAGCCTTTAGTATACCTGTGGTATATAATTGCCAAACACAGAAGAAATATTGAATGTAATTCACATTTACCACTGAACTGTTAATACAATTCATGCAGTTTTGGGTTTTGTCTTGTAAAAAGAAAGTTATTTTATGAATCTGAATGCCCCTTGTTCTTATGTGTTTTCTTATTAGTTATTTAATTTGTGCCTTTTCTTCTAAACTGAAGTTCTTAGCTTGGAAACCTGAGGTAAATTTCTGTAGGTTTCTGGACTTTCTTTAAACAGAATTTCCCAAATTAAATAAAGTGTGACAGATGGCAACATAATGTGTGTCAAATATAATAATGATGTAAATAGAAATACAAAGCAGGAATGTATTTTAGAAAGTAAAAGTCTCCTCTGAAGGAGACTTTCCTGAGAATCCTTTTCAGAAATTGTTATTTTTTGTAGGTCATTAAAATAGGTTTTTGGGAGTCTGATTGGTCTAGCGCTAAACAAATAGATTAGTTTGGTAGTATTGTCATCTTTATTATATTTGCTTTCCCTGTCCAAGACCATTTAAAATTTTTCAATTGGTTAGATCAGACTTAATTTGTGTGGAAAGTGTTTTGTAGCTTTGCTCATATAGTTTCTGGTTTTCCCTTGGCAGATAGATTTCTAAATATTTTATACTATTGGTAGTTACTTTAAATGGAATTTCTCTTTGTAACTAACTGTTGGATTTGGTTAGTGATATATAAGAATGCTAATGACTTATGTGGGTTTATTTTGTATCCTGCAACTTTGCTAAAGGTGTGGATTGTTTCTAATAGCTTTTTAGTAGAATTTTTGGGGTTCTCTAAGTATAACATCATATCATCAGCAAAGAGTGATAATTTGGTTTCCTCATTGCCTCCTCTAATTCCTTTAATCTCTTTCTCAACTCTTATTACCAAAGCTAGCATTTCTAATTGCTAGTTTTCCTGCCAACTGAAGTAATTAGGCCTGGGTTGAGCTGTGGAAGTGCCCTGCGAAGAACCCTACTGTGTGGATTAGCAACTTCCCTGGGGCTAGAGGCTGAGCAGTGAAAGTGTCACTAACCCAAGCCAAAGCCCAAAGTGGGGCTGTGGGTATTGGCAGTTGTCCAGAGAATAGTACCACACGGACTGGAAGTGTCTCTGCCCAGGGAAGCACAGTCGAGCTGGAAATTCTATTGCCCCATGACGAGCTCCCCTCTGTGCAGAAAAGAGGCTGCCCCGGGCTCCCCCCCCCCCCCCTGCTGTGCAGATTAGTGACTGCCTGCTAGAGCCCTGTGCTGCAGATTGCAGCTGCACAGCTGTGCTGTAGTCTGTGCTGAGTCACTTCTGGTTTTAGGTGGGTATAGCCAGATCTTGTTAGGTTCTGGCGTTTTTAGAGTATCCTCTACCTTTGGCTTTAATTTCTCTGCTGGTCTGCTTTGTAATCAAGGCAGAGCAGTCAGCCTATGCCAGACTTGTCTCTATAATTTTCTAGCCACAGAGGCCACCCCCGTCCCTGGTCTGCTCTGGACGCTAGTCTCTCCTATCTCCCTGCTTGTGCTGATCTGCTCCAGCCCCTCAGGACAAATCTTTCCTGGTGATCTTCCAGATTATCTTCAGCTGGTAAATTGTTGTACTTCTGATCTTCGTGAGTTTTACCAGTCAAGCGCTATTTTTGAGGTTAAATTTAATAATTGGTCATGAGGGTATGAGAGGAGTTTAGAAAGTTGTGTGTGCCTTCTCTGCCATCTTGGCTCTGCCCCCCCCCCACCTTCTAGTATTAAGAGAGTTGTCGGGGTACTGAAAGGATAAGTGATTTGTTCAAGGTAACACAGTCATGTGTTAGAGTAGGATCTGAACTCAAGTCTCCCTGGCTTTAAAACCAACTTTCTTTTATAGGTTATATAAATGATCTCATATACCACATGACCTCTCTGAAAATGAGAAACATAATAATGTCTATTAGCTATTGACTGTATGCAGAGGAAAATAGTAGGTATTGCTTGCGATAACTAATGCCAACAGAAGTGAAAATGATAAAGCTAAAGTCCAGTGAATTAGTGAGAAATGAGGAGGGATTTCCATACTTGTAGAAATTAGTATAGGTGAGAATTAGAGCCATTAATGAAGGACCAGAGCTGAGAATTTGGAAGGTTATTCAAAGAAAGGTGGCAGCTTGCTCCAGCAGAGATACTTTCCTTATCTGAGAGTTAAGTCAAGTCAAGGCACGTCAAGTCCCTGATCCGAAGAAAATAAACAAAGTCCCTCTAAAGCTGATGGCAACTTTCAAGGGACGTGAGGAGCTTTCTCTGGAACACTGCTAGCTTGAGGTGACTAGTGGTCCCCATGCTGGAGTCCAAATTTGGAGAATAGGGTAAAGCACAATGACAGATGGTGTTTGCTTGAAAAACAGCAACTGTTTACCTGAGTATCCAGGGAACTGAGGGAAGAAATTAAAGAAAACAATTGAACGATTGGAGGCAGATAATTCTTTAATGGGAGTCCTCCATGCCTAGGGATGTTACAGAGTGGGAAAACATGGCCCTCATAGAGTAGTTATTAACACTAGATGTCTGTAAGCCTTCGTAAGACTATGACAGAGATGTCGATAATCACAATGCAATTGAAGAGAATTTCAGGAGATTTAAAAAAATATGTATAGTACCTTTAAAAGCCTGTCTACAAATGTATATAAATCTATTGAAACTCAGCCCACCTGGAACAGCGGGGAGAAATGAAGTAACAGTGGGGTAGAGAATCTTGCTGTTACTGGAATGGGAAGCTTTACTAAAATACCTCAGTAAGGTTTAGTAGTTTTATATATTGTACACCTCTTCCTTCACCACCATCCCCAAATAAGGGCTGTACATATACAAAGAAAATAGTAAGTAGCTGCTAATAAAAATAAAAAGAAAAGAAAAGAAAACTTCTTGGCAAATTTATAGTGTGCCACTAATGGCTGCCAGATTCATGGGTTGGGAGTAAACAGAATAGAGAAAATGTTTCAAGCATTCTAATGGAGATATGATAAATAGGAACTGGCAGCTAGTCACAGACCATTTTCAGGTGACTAAACCATCATCACAGCTCTTTAGCAAAGCATTGGACATTAAAGACTTTAGTTAGTCTGATAGTAAAGACAGGGGCAACGGTCCCTCACATGACTCCTTTGAACACTAGTTCTTACCCATCAACCAAAGGCAGTGCAAGAAGCTGGCACACACTTGGGACTGGAATCTGGGCATGGTCCCAAGGCAAAGCACAAAGAAATGGCAATGTATTCAAGGAGGCCACTCAGAAAAGCCAAAGCAGGAAGTGAAATGAAACTTGTAAAGACACAAAGGGACATTGGAGGGGGAAAATGTTTTTGGAGAGGACTATAGAAGGACCATGTGGCCCCTTGATTAGTGAAAAAGGGAAAGCTTAATGTGGTTAATTAGCCTGCATTTGAATCTAGCCTCAAAACCACTCCTAAGGTACTAGAGACTTTTAAGGAATGCCTCCATAAACGTTGCTAAATGAAATGATTAAATAATGCAGCTCCTCACTTAATTCTCCTGTGAAATAGAAACCATACGCCACAGGAAACCCAGTTCATGTCACTTGATTGATGAAGATCAAAGCAAATGCTATTGATGGTTGTAGGCCAAAGAATCATAAAATCATTGGATTATAGATTTAGAAGCAGGGGGGACCTCAGAGGTCATCAAATCTCTGCTGAGTAATAGAATATTAGAGCTCTAAGTAGCTCTAAAAGATAGTTTAGTCTGTACTCCCACAAACAGGTTTAGAGATGGGAAAACTGAGAACTACAGATGAGGAAAATGGGCTTTCCCCCTTTGAAAGGAAGTGTGTGAAATGATAAAGCGCTAGGAGGACAAGAGGTAAGGGAAGCTCTTGCTGCCAAGACTGGATGAGGAGCGAATGTTGAAAAAAATTCCAATCTGAGGAAACCTTCACTAAGCCTCTGCTTGCACAGAGAATCCTTTCTCTGGGGAGATGAGGCCTCCCTGTCTTGTTTTCTTTATTATTTTTGTATTATCTATTGGGATTTCTTTTAAAGTAGAAAAAGGGAAGCAAAATTCAAAAAATATTGTAGCACAGAATGCAGCTGATCTAGTCCTCAGTGGCAAGGGAAAGCCAGACAAGCCATTATGAATGTGCTAATATAATCTCTCTCTCTTTTTTTTTTTTAACTGTGCTGCAGGTTAGCATGTTTTATGATTGATATGAGGGTGTTTTCTTAAAACTTTAGCTACCATGATTTTTAGGAGACCTAAATAAGGTCTTGGGTGCATTGATGGGTCAGAGAAGAGAAAGGTCATATATTGCAAAATTTAAAAAAATGCAAATAACACTTTGGAATGATGTGCTGGGGGTAAAAGTTTGTATCTAAAAGCATTGAGCCAGCTTAGGTCAGGTGTGATCAGGCTAAATTGAACTGAAAATGACTCCCAACAGAGGGGAAAGTGTTTGGTAAGTAGGATTGTGCTTGTAGTAAAATGCATGCCACCTGCTTCTACTGACAAAGCCTGTATGTTATGAAACAACCACAAACATCCCTGTGGATCGTCGGTTATTCTGGAAAACATTGTAATGAAACTATAATTTCTTGTTCTCCGTTGTGTCGATTACATTAGGTGAACATTAAACGTGTGGCTTGACTTCCTGGCTTTTCTCCCTTGGGTTTTCCCACTATAAAGAATTCCAGGATAGACTAGAATCTGGGTTTTTATTGTGTTCCTGGCTAATGATTCTTGAGTAAAACTGCAAATAAATCAATAGTCACACTGAGTCCGACCAGGCTGGGACTGAGTTCTTTGAGAGTGGAGGAATTGCTTACAGTTTTGAGATTTCTTGGCTTGTCATTTAGGGGTCAGTGATTGCTTTCTTGAATTAAAGCCTGTGGCATCAGATGCTGCTGTGTCTCAAGACTAGGAGTCTTCATCATTTAAACTGTAGAACAGTCAGTATGAAATCAGGCATCACAGGTGGCTGATGGGTCATGGACCATGAGGAAAATCTCTTAAAAAGTCAATACTGATCCTCCCTGCTAAGGAAGCTCAGAACTTCTCACATATACTGTAGCACCATCAGAACAGAGGTTATGTAGCAAAGCCCTTCCTGATAGATTTGAGCAGCTGTCAGCAGTTGGCACGCAATTATTAAATGTCTGCTATCTGCCTGGCACTGTGCTGGGATACAGAGACAGGTCAAAGACAATCTCGGATCAAAAGACTTCCCCCATCTCCTAAGAATGTCACCCATCTGGTCTCACAGACTCCCTCTACCAACTACAGAGCATCTTCTCTGAATTAAAGAGTCTTAGGGAGCTGCCTAAAACATTGAACTATTAAGTAACTTGCCCAGTATGTATCAGAGCTGTATTTGAGCCCCAGTTTCCTGATTCTGAAGCTGGCTCTTTAGTTAGTTACTAAGTCAATCTGCTTCTCTACTGACAGTACTGCTGAAAATTGCCATACTTTTTTCCCCCTCTGGATACTCTGGTATGCAGATGACATCGTGTTGATTGTACGATGTCCCTGGAATTCTGCTTTCAAAACAAAAGCCATAATCACTCCAAAAAGTTCAATGAACAATCCACGCAGAAGGAGAAAAATGAATAAATGAAGAATTCTTGTTATCTATGCTTTGATTTGCAGTTGGATGGACAGCCTCTAGAACTGGCCCATCAGTACATCTCACTTGGACAGATGCTGCAGATAAACAATGAGTCTGTCCCTAGACTGAAGGAAGAGAGCTGACTAAATTGCATCTGGGAAACTGCACAGCTCTCTTAATAGCCCCAGGCTTTTCTCTAAATCATAAGCCCATCTTTTTAACACCAATATTCTGCTAGTGGCGTCATATAGCCATTAGTCATAATATATCACAATCTCTGAAAATTTAAAGTTGTCGGTCACCCAAAGGATGACAGAGAGGTGCACGGTGGGCATAAGTAGGCAGTACTTCATGAAGAATTGTTCAGATGAATGGATGTCAGAGATAAACGCTAAAGAAAAGGAGGTGATCCGGTCACGTAGGCATGGCAAAGACAAACTGATGAATACTCTGTGTGCCCCCATTGGCCATCACCGAGAGGTGCAGATATCCTCAGGCTCTTGGCCACACCTTCTACGGAGGGTTTGGGGGAGGATATGGCCAATAGTGAAGATGTGAACTTTTAGTTAAAGAGCAGCCCTGGGAAACAGGAAGACCTCGATCCGGATATTCCCTCTGACACATAATGGAATGGGTGGCCTGCATAAGTCATTTGAAGTCTCAGCATTTTCAGACTATAGGTTACAAAGAAAGCACTACTCTGCATTAGGAGAGGGAGTTGTCAGCAAGAGCTCTCGATACCTCAGCTTCTCAAACTGTGATTTGAGACTCCATAAGGGGTCTTGTAACTAAATGTTGGGGTTGCAAATTATCACTAAATGTGTGATTTGTATACCTGTATACCCAGGGTCACATAAAAAATTTCTCCAGCAAAAAGGATTAAGAGTGGAAAAAGTTTAAGAAGCCCTGGCCCAATACCAATAGAATTGCAGGTCCAAACCTATCTTCTATCTTTAAAGGCAATAGTCATACAAAATCAGAAAGTGTGAATGGATTGCAATCTGTATCACTGAAGAGAATCTTTCCATCAATGAGATCACATATCAATTCATATATCAAAGGCAATGCAAGGTACTGTATTAGGCACTCAAGTGGATAGACAAGGATGTTACCAAAAAAAAAAAACCATGGTTCCTACCTCTAGGATCAAATATAAAACTTGTTTTAAAGCCCTTCACAACCAGACCCTAATCTGTCTTTACAACCTCATTGAAAATTACTTGTGGGGGACAACTAGATGGCGCCATGGATAGAGCATTGGACCTGAAATGAGCATCTGAGTTCAAATGTGGATTCAGAGACTTAATACTTCTTAGTTGTGTGACTCTGGGCAAATCACTTAGCCCCAGTTACTGAGACAGGGAGGGAAAGGAGGGATAGGGAGAAGAAGAGGGAGAGAAGGAGAGAAAGAGGGAGAGACAGAGAGACAGAGAGAAAGAGAGAGACAGAGAATCAGAGAGAGAGAGGAAGGGAGGAGAAGAAAAAGAAAATTAGGTGTTTCCTAAATATGATCTAGCCTAATTGGCCTTCTCTCTGTTCCTCATTCGTGATATCCCAGCTTTCATGCATTTCCATGCATTTGCACTAATCATTCTCCAGTCATGGAATGTACTTCATCTTCCCCTCCACATAAAGAATCCCTCTCTTCCTTCAAGACAAAGGTCAAATATGGTTATCATTATGAAGCACTGCCTTCTACATGAAGTCTTTCCCGATGCCTACCTCCTGCTAGCATCCTCCTTCCCAAACTATTTTGTCTTTCATTACATTGTGTTTATTCTCTTCACATTCTGTGTACCTTATTCTTAATTAGAGTACAAATTCTTTGTGAGTAGAGTTTTTTCCTTTACTGTGTTTGTAGCTCCAAAGCCTTAGCACGGCACAATACCTGGCACATAGTAGGGACTTAATAAATGCTTATTGAGTGATTGAAGGTTAAACTAGGGAAATGGGATCCAAAGCCCCCAAAATGACCGAGTCTGGGGAGGAAAATCTGAAATGCCAGGTCAGGAGCAAGACACATGCAGAGTCATAAGACCATAGTCATAATCCATGGAGGGTGAAGAATTAATACAGTTGAGCACCAAGGTGATAGCATCACCACCCTGTGGAGCGCTCTCTCTCTCTCTCTCTCTCTCTCTCTCTCTCTCTGTGTGTGTGTGTGTGTGTGTGTGTGATTGTGTAAGAAAGAGAGAGAATCAGAGACAGAAAATGGGTACCTGTAAGATCCACATAAGTAGAGAATATATGTGTTGTATATGATATTTTTTTAAAGAGTGCAATGAATCAGCTGTAATCAAACACATCTTGTCCCAATCAAATGAAATCCCAAGAAATCTCTAATTTTGGTTCAAAGTGGAAGAGCTATAGCCCACATTAGAGGAAAAAGAGAAAAAGATAAGGATAGAGAACTCAGTTTGAGCTGCTTCTTCCAATGGGCACTCTTTTGCTTTGTGTCAGCATATTTTTACTCAGGCCTGGAACAGAAACAAGTATGTATCAAGGAAAGAAAAACTCCAAGAAGAAAGTCAGTAATTAAACCAAGAGCCTCACATATACTAAGGCACAAAGGAGAAATAGAATAAACTAGAGATCCCAATGTCAGGATATAGATTTGATTTCAGAGGTAACCCTGAGAATTAGCATGGGATAGGTTTTATGAATATAATTTAGATCCAGAAAAGTTTATTTACAAAGTACAGAATAGATCACATGGAAGTTGGGTCTTAAGATTACAAATACACATATATGTACATGTTATATGTGTATGTTATATGTACATATATGCATATGCATATACGTGTATAGATAAACACACAGTAGGTGGCACAGTCTTGGAGTCAGGGAAACCTGAGTTCAAATATTTCCTAGCCATGTGTTTCTGGAAAACTCACTAGACCTCTCAGAGTTTTTGTTTCCTTATCTATAAAAAGAGGATGAAAAGACCTAACTCATAGGTTTATGATGAGAATCAAATGAGATAAGACATACAGCCCATGAGAAACTTTAAAATGCTATTTACATTCTAGCTATTGTTATATATTCATATGAGGAAATTGAAGAACCTGAGGAGAAAAACATGGTAGACAACATGTGAATAAGGATTAATGGACTTGAAAAAACAGAAGCATTGTTGCTGTAGGGTTATAATGCAGACTGCCTGGGCAGAATTCGCTGAAGAATTTGGAAACTATCACAAAACTGGCATCAAAGCATGATTATTGTAGTGATGGAGGACTTCAGCTCCCCAGACATCTGCTGGCATACTCTCTCTCTGCCAAAAACAGAGCATCTGATGAATGTGTTACTTGCCTTAATGATAATTTCATCCTTCAAGAGATGGAGGAAGCTACAAGGGAAAATGCTATCCCAGATCTCCTCATAACAGCAAAGGCAAAGCTATCTGCTGAAATCAAAAGATGGACACTTTGAGGACAAATGAATACACTATCATGAGTTTGTGATAGAGGTGGATAAAAAATCCAAGTGTAGTCCGATGGGTACTCTAGATCTGGAGAGATTAAATTTCAGAGGTCTCAGAGAAAGTAGGATCCAATGGCTTAATCTTCTGAATAAGTTGGCTCATGGGGGATAGGCAGTTTTCAGTAATGAAGTTCTGGATACAAGCAGAAATTATTCCAATGAAGAGGAAAGAAGGGGAACTATCTAAAGTGACTGATGTGGATGCACAGTGAACTCATCCACAGACAGATATAAAAAATTCAGTTCAGTGTTTATGTCTGATATTGTGCTAGGTGCTGGGGAGACAGCTAAGAAAAAAGAAAGACAGTCCTTACTCTCGATGTGCTTATAATCTAATCTGGGAAGACAACACACAGAAAGGAAGCTGAAAAGCTGGGGCGGAGGGAGACGAGAAAGGCACCAGGGGGTACCTGGCATTGAGGTATCTTGTTCCATGCAGTTAAAACTAGGAGTAGCAGCAGATGAAAAGTAGAGTAAGCTGGAATTTCTGGCACCTTCTTTCTGCCTTCTATAAAGGAAAACTTTGGGAGGAGTTTAGTGTTCCACCGTCCAGCTCTCCAAATAGAGTGGGAAATAGGTTTAGAATGTTGGGACAGAAACTTGATGATGATATGTGAAGAAATCAACTTATCCTGGGAGGGGCATCTTATTCCTTAGAGTTGAAACCAGGCAGAACAGCAGTGGAAAGTCAAGTTGATGAAAGATACGTGCAAAAAGAAGCAAAGGTCAGTATTCCAGTATACCAAATCGGTTATCTTTGATCTTATTAATATGAGTGTTCCCTGCGTTGATGCAGATCATAACTCATCCACTTCTGCCCATCCTACAATTCTTATCCATACCCTCCAACAAGTTTTTTATAGAGCTCCATTCAAGGTGCTAAAGGTCTGTCCTTTTTTTTTGGCTACCATACAATAACAGTTATCTCCCAAATAATACAGGTATTTGACAAATACATAGAAGTAATGTGGTCTGAGAAGAATTGTGTCAGAAGTGCCAAAACCTGGAATGGTAAGCTGAGGCTGATCATGAATGCTAAAGACAGTAAGGAGGAATTTTTTAGTAATATTGGGGGCAAATAGAGTGATCAAAGAAAGGTTAGAACCACTGTTTGGAGTAGATTGATTGATGATAATGTGTAATGTGAGAATCTGAAACTATTCAACTCAATTTCCTTCTGTTTTGTATCTTATTTATTTGTTGTTTCCTTTCAAAAGAAGAAAACTCTATGCCAGGAAAGAATGAACAAAAATAGCTATATAGAGAGTACAGTGGTCTGGTTGCTGGGGAAAGAGGCTCAAATGGTAGCTTCACACATTCCATCCAGTCCCTTTCAGTCCTGTTTCTGGGATGATCTGTGTGGACTCAGGCTCACAACTAGGAACATGATGGGTCATAAAAGAAATCTTCTCTCTACAACCCCATGCAGTCTCTTTTAGTTGTGCTTCTAGGATAATTTACAGGGACTGGAACTATGATAGGAGTTAAAAAGAATTCTCTGATAACTTAAAGAGGTGTTTAGATTGAGAAATTTTTAAAGGGAAATTAAGAGAAATTTAATTTAAAGGAGACCAGCAGATAGCAGTAGAGAGTAGCAGATAGCAGTAGCAGGAAGCAAAGAGCAACTCAGAGGGTAATGGAGAGCAACTCAATGAAGACCAGCAGAAAGAAGCATGGCAGAGAAGACATAGCAGCATGGGACCCCAGGCTACTGAAAAAGGCAGCTTCCTGTCCAAGGATAGCACCAGGGGACATCAGAGTCTTTATTTTTCCTTTGCCCCTTATCACATATATCTTGGATCATATATGTCTGTGAATATGTGTTTCTTAAATAGTAAGGGGTGGGGATGGCTGATGCAAACCTCTTCCATTACCAAAAATTATTGATTTAATAGTAGTTTGTTTATATCTTTACATCCCAAGGCACATATGAATAGATGGTATTAAAACATACTAAATTAATACTTGGAAAGAAAGAGATCACTTTAAGAAAATTGGACTCTGGAGGCAATTTCCAGCAGTTATCTTATTTCCAAAGTCGAAGCCATTTCTCCAGCATAGTATGTGACTTCTTTTTCAGAACTACTTGCTGTAAATGAACTCGAGATGAATAAAAAATTGGTTTTTTGTATCTATAATAAACCAAATAAATGAAAACTGAGTTTCATATAGTTAAAAAGGCATCCTGAAGATCTTGGTAGAGAATGCTTTTCCACCTACCTACTGACAAATAGTTGTATGGCATAGCTCATAGAATAGTAACAGATTCTACCATCTGTTTTGACCTTGCTGGTAAATTAGTCTGTCTTTTGGGCCTGACCTGTGCTGTGAATTTTGTCAATACCATTTAACTCACCCCTCTGATTTTGTCAAAGGACAGCTTTTAGTAGCCCATTTCTTTACCATAGGACAATTGGCTGAGAAGTGCAAAGATGGATGGGATTCAAGATCCATGGGATCGAGAGATTATGGGACTATTGCATGATCTTGAATATTAAAAATTATAGATGTTTATTTTATAGAGAAAAATGACACTTAAAAATTCTTCTTCAACCTGATGTGTCCCATATATGTCAAAATCATTCCTTGAAAGATATAATTGCAATGATATCTAAGTCTCAGTTTCCTAAATATGGAGTCTCATAATTGAATGTAGGGATCATGAAATTAGGATTTATTATCAATAAATGCTTGATTTATATACTCAGGGTTGCACAAAAATTTTCCAGTGAAAAGGGATTGCCAGTGGAAAAAAATTAAGAAGCCCTGGTCTGAGGGACTAACCTTAACCCTACCCCTGTGATGAGTAATACCAAGTGAGACATAAAACAAGGAATCCTATGCTTGCCACTGTCATAGAAGATATCTAGTATAAAGTCCTAGTGGAAGTGGGATTCCTTGTATATGGTAAAGTTCTCCAGATGTCCTTGTTTGTGGATGATACTCTGTTAATTATATCAAACCCCCGATACTTCAGAGTTTTCTAAATGAGATCCATAATTATACAAGAGTCTGGCTTAACTATTCAAATGGTTAAACCAAGTGGATGAAGACTGGCTCTTATCTGATTATCATATGCAGTTGGAAGGTAAGCTATAGAACTGGCCCATCAATCAATAGATCTTGGAATTGTACATGTTTAACTTATATTGCATTGCTTACTCTCTTGTGGAGGGTACGGGATGGAGAGAGGGAGAAAAACTTGGAACACAAGGTTTTGCAAAGGTGAATGTTGAAAATAATCTTTGAATGTTTTTGGAAAAATAAAGTACTCTTTTAGAAAAAAAATATTTAAATGAAAAAATAAATAGATCTTAGACAGACACTGGATTCAACAGTGAGCCCAGAATTAAAAAGGAGTTGAAGAATGGTTTTGATTACCTTTCAGAAATTTTGCAGTGCTTTTAGTGACTCAAACTTCAATTTAAGGCTTATTTAAAAAAAACACATCATTATCTTCTGGGTGATTCTATATGGCTAAGTATTCAACATCACAGTTCAGAAGGATTCAAGTTGTGGCTCATCAAGAGCAACAGAGAGGTAGTTTTGGGGTGTGAGTAGATGACAACATTTTTGCCACTGAAGAGCATACAATTAGAGAGGTATAGAAGTAAGCAGAAAAGAAGGTAGGCTGGTCAAATGTACACTCCTTGGTCTGCCATTTAAAACTCTTCTTCACTTGATCCCATCCAGTGAAATATTTTAACAAAAGAAAGAAAATGCTTTAAGTTATCAGAGAATTCAATGGAAAAGGTGGCCTGCTTCATTCAATTTTTGACCTCTGTACAAACCCAATCATGTCACTAGGCATTTAGGGAAGTTTAATTGTAAAGGAAAATATCTATGGTTATCTAACTTATTTATATATCTATAATTAACCTAGCTGCCATAAATACTTTTTTATAGTTTGAAAACCTCAATCAATAGAACATTTGAAAAATATCTCCTAACATTAAACAGCAGTCAATAGAACTTGCATGTCTAATAAATTTTGAAAAATAAATGCCCAGAGCCAAAAAAGGACTTGTCTTTAGAAATCTTAATATGAAAGAGGTGATTTTCATATTTTATGACAAATGCATTCCTCTTTTTTTTTTCTCCTTATAGAGATTCATGACCCTGAGTAAGGAAGTCACTTTAGAATGAGCCATTTTTATAAAATTAGGAATGGATCACTATCCTAATTTTATAAAAATTAGCACCTAAAACAATGTGGGCATTTGAGGCAGCAGCTCAGTGGCAGTACTGTAGCTGAGGTGAAGAATGCCCCCTCCAATTACAGTTATTTGCACCTAGTTTGTTTATCGTAGTGGGGTCAGGTCCAAATAAATTTCAAGGGCAGCCTTCAAAACCCAAGGGCCCCGTTAGAGTTTGATGCTGAGGGGCTGTTGTTGTTGTTGGTCCTTTGTTCTCAAAGAGGACTGTGACATCAGGGAAGTGAAGCCATGACATACATTTAAGTAAGAGAGGGCTGTACAAGGTCACTAGCATCATTTTCCCCTCCAGAGCCATCTGGGTCGTGGCAAGATAGAGATCAGACTGGAGATGGTCCTGGATGTAGTGGGAGACCTTGACCTTTCTAAACTAAGGTCTTTAATAGGTCTCATTCTGACTGAGGCAACACCCATTTGGTGATTAAAGCTAGGTAGCCAGGTGCAAGGGTAGACGGGAGAGGAAGTCCTGCTCATCTTTTTTTAGGCAAGGTAGGATCTAAAGGGAATGTCTCAGTGCTCAAGTTAAGAGCTCCCACGCCCAGGGATCCTGAGATCTTAAACACTGTCTTAACATGTTAGAGAGGGCTATGAAGATCCAGAGCTCTGAACCTCAAAGATCTGGTGAAAAGGGGGTCAGAGAAAGAATTATGAGGATCCAAAAGGCCAAACGGAGCACACCCTCATCCTAAAGTGCAGTATGTAGCACTTTAAAGCTTCCCCAGACTGTCAAATGAGCTAGAATCCCTGCTTGAAGTGATCTCCTAGGTCGTCTAGACTCAGGTAGAAATTCAGATTCTAGTTAATGCAAATTTTAATTTACGAATAAAATAGCCTCTCATGGGACTGCATTCTTTTCACATAAGGAATTGGTATACCTGCATAATTCCCCCTGCCTTGCAATGAGAAAAATGTAAGAATTGCAGATGGTTTCCTACTCTTACCTGGAAGGGATGCAATTTAAACCAGTCCATTGTTCATGTACGAATCTTATCAAATTGACTCTCTCCTATTAACTCTGTGGACTTTTCCACAGAAGTAAACCCAAGGAACACCTGATGAATTATTACCCATCTTCTAAGATGAATGTTTGCCAGAGTCACTAATGCAATCTCTGTTTACCTGAAAGAGTGATAGGCAAAGTGGTTCAGATTCAGTGTCTCAGGAGGAACAGGACTGCTCTAAGAGGCCCCGGCAGGACCAGTCAGCCATTTAACTAAGGTACTTAAACCTTCAGTGTTCATGGCATGAAGGAGATGAATTGAAAAATTGGTGGTCCCTGGATCAGATGTTGGTCCCCAAATGCAAGCAGAGGTTGAAGAGGCAGGCTTTTGTTGAAAGAAGGGAAGATGGAATAAGTATTTATCTATATATATGTGCTACTATATGCTAGGCACTGTATTAAGTGCTTGGGTATTTTTTCTTTGAAACTGAACAACAGACTTGGGAAGTAGCTATTACTACTATCCCTATTTTACAGTTGGGAAAACTGAGGCAGATAGAGCTAATGAGACTTGCTGAAGGTCACATAGCTAGCAAGTATCTGAGGCTGGACTTGAAATCAGGTCTTCTTGACTCTAGGCCAAGCACTCTGTCTACTTTCTACCAAGCTGAGGGATGTGTATCAGAGATAGGAAGACAAATAAATATGAAAAGAAAGATGAACATGAGGAAGAGGGGATGGGGAAAGAGGAAATGGAGACCTGGAGAATAGCTGGTGAAGTGGGAATGGAGATACAACAATTAGGGGATAGAGGGATATAACCACAGAAACACAGAACAGGTAAGCTGATCAATCATTTAATCAGCACATGTTTAAGTGTCTATTATATGCTAGATGTTGGGAATAAAGAAGCCAAAATGAAACCCCCTGCTCTCAAGATGCTAACTATAGCTAGGGCAACATATGTATAAATTAATCGATACAGAAATCTCCAAAATAAATGCACAATAATTTTGCAGTACAGATAATAGCACCTAGGGTGAGTGAATGGCTGGGCAGTTGTCGGAAAAAGACTCATTTGGAAGGTAGCATTTGAAGTTTAAAGGAAACAAAAAATTCTAAAAGGTACAGATGAGGGACTGTATTACAAGCATAGGGCACAGCCCAGGCAAAGGTATGATGACAGGAAATGAAAGTTGTAGGATCACAGCAACAAAAAGTTAGAGCTAGAAGGTATAAAAGAAATCATTGAGTCCTACCTCATGGGAAACTAAGGCTCAGGGAGGTTAAGTGATGGCCAGATGACACAGGAAATTCAGTGTCAGAGACAGGATTTGAACTCTCTAACTCCAAAGCCAGTACTCTTTCTACTGTGAGAAGAAAAAGGCCAAAGCCTCCCATTGCATCCAGGGCCATCTCCAGTGGTCCTGATCCATATCAGGTCACTGGACCCAAATGGTTCTAGAGAATAAAGTGATGCTGGTGACTTTGCCAAGCCTTTCCCTCACTTCAATCCAATTCACTTACATGTCATGTCATCACCTCCCTGATGTCATCGGTCCACTTCCAAAATAAAGGAAAAACAAAACAGGATAGTTCAGCTGGATTGTAGAACACGTGAAGAGGAGTAATGTATATTGAGGCTGAAAGGGAGGTTATGAAGAGCAGTAGAGATAATCCCATCAGGAAGAGAGGTGAGGGCTTTAAAAGCTAGGAGAGCCCATAGGTGCAAAAAAGGAAGCATGTCAATTCTCGAGTCATCCTTAGAGTGCTGTGAGCCTACATGACCAAGCAGGACCTTGTACATCCAGGGCAGAGGCTCTAGGAGGCAGAAGGCAGAGGGAAAGGGAGGAAAGGGAGGCACTTCCAGGTGGGAGTAGTGAATATCCAAAGCTCTGGGGTACAGTCATCTTAGAACTCCTTAGTCCCTATCCTTCTTCCTCCAAACATTTTCAGGGAGTTTGTTGTTAAATTGAAATCTTATATATTAAAGATATCAGATAGTAAATTTTATGGAATATCTTCTATTTTTTTTTTTTACTTTTGATTTTGTTCAGATATTTCTTGCTTTTTCACTGAATCATTGATTTCTCTGTGTTCCATTCTGCTTTTTCTGGAGTCCCTTACTTAGGTATTTTAATCCTTTATTTCATTTCTTCTAGGAATTAATGTCTGTAGAAAATACAGTTTTTCTTCTGAATCTGTGCTTGCAGTGGTTAGAGAGTTAAATATGTAATAATTGTTGATACGAGATGGTATGATTTAGTTATGTCTCCAACTTTAGATTCTGGGTGGAGACTGACTTTCTTAGAATCATGTTTCTAAATGCATAAAATGAAACACCTAAGACTGTAAAGGAAACCATTCACATTGCAATAGTTGTCAAATTAATGTCGCATTTCTTGTCTTCACAATGGGTAGTGAAAAGTGAGAGAGAATTGGGAACTCAATTTTTAAAAAATAACACAATGTTAAAAACAAATAATACATTTTAAAAGGAAATTGTTATTGAAATATATTTTAAAAATCAGAACAAATTTGTGAACCCCACAGATTAAGAACCCCAGATCTCAGTCAACCCCACATTTTACGCATAATGAAACTGAGAAGTAGAGATGTTGTGATTTTGTCCAAGACAGTAAGTGAGAAGCAGAGTTAGGATTCAGATGACTTTTGGGGGGTTCTTTCCACTAAATCAGATTACCTTTTCTAGAAGGGCTGATGGAAGGGTAAGTTGATTGGCCATACTTTGAACTGTCTAGTAGTGATTGCTTGCATCTCTATATGCATCATTACAAAATGTGTTATACACATGATCTAAATTCATCCCTACCACAACCTCATGAGGTGAATAGTGTCTGGAATTTTTTGTGCTTCCATTTTAGAGAAAAGGTGACTCAGTTTCAGACGGATTCAAGAGCTTGTCCAAGGTCGCACAACAGAAATTAAGTCCCAGAATCAGGACTTAAACCTAGCTCTTTTGATTCCAAGACCAGTGTCCTTTCTTCTACATCATACTTTCTCACCAAGGTGATCTTTACCATCTTCAATGATACTGTCAGCAGTAGGTTTGGTTTCCAGAAAGCATTGCATTCTTTTGTGGAGGGTTAAGTATTTCGCACCTGTTGTTTGGGTGGGAAGTGTCAACTTCTATGCTGGGTGACATACAGAGTTTACTTCTAGTGATCACATAACTAGTAAAAGCCATCAATTTATTATTTGCCCCCCCAAAAAAAGGAATGGGTACCCTCTCCTTATTTATTGTTATTGGGATCAAGTTACTTCAAATAGCAGAGCTGCCCATCAAAGTCATTTGACATGAGGCTAGAGGGATTTTCTCTTTCCCCACATGATAAATTAGTCATTTGCAAATGAGTACCTTGAGCCAAAGTGCAAGTTGTGACTGCTGATTCCCTGCTGTTTAGAAGAAAGATTATCACAGAGATATCTATTGATATAAGGCAAAAGCCCAAGGTATCATTAGGCATATTCATTTGTTGTAATTAATGAGCACTGAAAACTGTTTTGTTTTTTTCTAAATTAAATCTCATTTCAAAGGTCTTCAAGAGAGTTCAGTATTTATCAATATAGACTTTCTGTCAATTTGAAAATTGTTTACTTTAGCAGGCTTTAGGGTGAAAAAATCACTGGAGGGTTCACTGCTAGCATTTGCACAGGACCTTTGGACCTTTGGATTCCCAGCTGCCATGGCCGTGGGGGAGGTGGCAATCTGATAGTCCCCTTTGTACTTTTCAGAGAATTTGGATCTGGAATTTGAGTCTTTATTGAGAATATGACTGTTAATGATAGAAACAGAACAGGCCTCAGAATCAGGAAGACCTATTTTCAAGTGCTGCTTCTGACATATACTGGCTGTGGGACCCTGAATGAGTCACTTGATCTAATAACTAGTTAAGGTGGGAGAAATAAAATACATTGTAAAGTCATCTGGCTTCTATTTCATATAATGTTAGCAACCAATTCACAGCCATCATTTGGCTACTTTGATAAGATAACAAACAAATAAATAAATAATAAACAAAAAACAACTTGACAAAATAAACCATGTAGAAAAGGATATTAGAGCATTTGGTAGGGCTTTGTGAAACATGTAATACTCCTAAGGATCCCATTGTGTGTAGTGGACATAAGAATAAGATTTGATGAGTTTGGTTTGAAGTTTCTTAGGAAGATGATCTTACTTGAGACAGGGAAGGGCACTTACAGGTCTGATCCCAAGGTACAGAGCCATAAAAAGGAAGGAAACAAGCATTTATTAAGCACTTACCATGTACCAAGTACTATGCTAAATACTTTAAAATTATTTCATTTGATCCTCACAATAACTTTGGGAAGTAGATGTCATTATTGTCCCCATTGTACAGTTGAGGAAATTGAGGCACACAGAGATTGAGTGAATTGTCTAAGATGTCTCATTATAGTATCTAAAGTCATATTTGAACTCAAATCTTCCAGCCTTCAGGGTCAGCACTCTATCCACTGCACTACCTAGCTTACTCCTTTATAAATTCCTCCTTGCCTAATAAGGAACCTCAAGTTGAGATGAATCATATAGAATTAAAAACCATATAGAATATGATTTATAATATCCCTGATAAGTGGTGATCCAGCTATTTCAAGATCTATTGTGAAGGTGAATGGAACTGACTGGATGAAGTATTTCTCAGTATTAAGACTAAGTGACATGATCCCTGTTCCTAGAGCTGGGAGATGCGGGCCTTGGACTCTGGGTTGAGGAAGGACTCCCCTGAGGGGGGGGAGGGTCACATGATCTCTGGAGAGTCAAGCCCTGGATTGCAGGAGATGACAGGAAGTTGCAGGAAGCTACATGACCTGTGGGAGGCTGACAACATTGGTGACCATTGGTCAAAAATGGTTATGTCCTTTTGGTCTATCCAATGAAAAGGCTTGGGTCTTTTCCTATTTAATCGGCTGTTCTACTTCCACCTGGCCAGGTTCAGGAACACATGGCAGGAGTTGGGATGGCCCCCCAGTGTGTCTGGCCCTCTCCCTGCAGGGATTAAATAAATGCTTTCTCTTTGTATCTGAAGATGTCTCTGATTAGTTAATTTGGGAAAGGGGGTCTAGCACCCATCCTACACAAAGGTCTTTACCACCACTTCTTTCTACTTTTGGAAGGGGATTGAATGCCTGATAGAGAAGTATGAATTTGATTCTGTAATATTTCTCTAGTTTTCCACAATTATTTCCAGTGTCATAGACAGTGACCCAAGCATCATATCTACCAGCTTTTTAGATACTTTGGGATGTAGTTTATCTGGGCCTGATGATGAAACTCATCAAGAATATCTATGTACCTTCCTATTATTTGCTTGTCTATCTTGATTATTTTTCCCTCTCCATGTTAATATAAAGATGATTCTCTTTTGCAGAGAAAAACAAAATAACAACTAATTCTGCCTTCCCTCCATAGTCCAGAATCATTTCCCATTCACCTTGATCTTCTCTATTCTTTGATTCCCTTGTTTTCTCCCATCCCAATCCAAGTTGAATCCAACCTTCTCATTTTATAGAGGAGAAAAATGAGGCCAGAAAATATGAGTAGAACATTTACTCATAATCAGTTATTCCTTTCCTTAGGGGGAAAAAAAAAACAAGGAAAAACATGCCTGGCGGTAGATAGCATTCTCTTGAAACTTCCATTTAAAGAACTTCACCTTACCATGGAGAAAGCCATATCAAAGAGAATAGCACCAAAGAATCTGGACAAACTTAATATATACTTATCTGTGTACATGTGTCATCTATGTACATGCAATATATATGACATCTGTGATATGTGAATCTGTGATACGTGACATATAACTGTAGAAGAGCATAGTCAATGGGGAAACTCTGGGTGAGGTATAAGACCCTTTAGCCCAGAGGGAACCTTCTGACAATGTCTGGTTTGGCTCCCCATCTTCCCTGAGGGTTCTTGGCCTTCCTGAGAAGTCAGGAGGTGGTAAAAACCTGTGTTGTGATTAGCAGAGTGATACCAGGTGGCAAACTATGTACAATAACAAGTTGTTTATGTGGTTCCACGTGCTCAGTATACACTGGGTGCATGTCCAGTGTTTTTGTTACTTAAGGGTATGAGGGTAAAGAGGAAAAGACCTTTCAATAAATGCACTTCATTTTTCCACCATCCTCAGGAATCCCGCCTCATCACTTCTCCATTAAGACAGTATATTTTAATCACCCTGGTGTGGGGGCTCTAGAAAGCAACAGTATATTTTGTCACCCCAACTTGGGGGCTCTAAAAACAGGACACAACATGTAACATACTGCCATCTTACTCAGTTGAAATGTTTAGAAGAAGGAGTAGTAAGGTGTTGTTTCAATTTTTATTTCCTCTCTCTCTCAGTCTCTCTGGCTCTCTATCTCTGTGTGTGTGTGTGTGTGTGTGTGTGTGTGTGTGTGTGTGTGTGTCTGTCTGTCTCCTCTCTTTAATGAGCATTTTCCCCAACTGGATCAGTTTTTTTATTTTTAAAATAAGATTCTTTTCAAATAGTCATATTTGTATGTTCCTAATTTCAGTTTCTTTCCTGCGTTTCTTTTCATACCTTTTGCAAACGGCTCATCTCTTTCTTTCCTTTTGTCAAGGGGATGGACTTTCTGCCTATTTTCACACGGAATTTTGGGAGTGAGGCTGTTTGCCCAACTGAAGATGATCCTTGGCACATCCAATGTCCTGCAGTGATGGTTGTTGCCTGACTAAGCTCATGATTAAATAGACCCTTTTAGATGGAACATAAATAATAAGCATTGCTGTAAATAAACACAGTAGATTCTTTGGCATCTCTTAGTGAATTTGGGCTCCATTCCCAGACGTTTCGCTGACTAAATTTGCAGCTGTGAACAAGCCATCCTGGGTCTTAGGTAACTCACCTGTAAAATGGGGATGCCATGAATGCAAATGTTTCCTGAGGATTAATCAACTTCTGTTTATAGGGTGCTGCTAAAATTCAAAATAGCCCTAGGACAAAAATCCCTATATTCTGAGTCTACTTATAGCAAGAATGATTACATACAAGTAATAGACAAATGCCCATTTGTCTAGAAGAAATATCTTGCTGTTCATCTGAGATAACAGACTTTAAGATTTTCTGGCAGGTCTGAAAACTTGAGAAAAGGTCAGCGGCTTTGAATCCCAAATTATTGAACCAATCTCAATAACTAAAATGCAAGAGGATATTGTATATCCAAGGTGAACCGCATTGTGGTACAACCAAACCAGGGCCAAGGAACTTGAATTATGTAGCTTGGCCATCCCCACTGGGCCCAGTCCCAATCATACCAGTAACAGTCAGCCTACAATCATTAAATAAGCCCTCATTATGTTCCAAGCATTGAGCTAAATCCTGGGCAATACAAAGAAAGCCAAAAAATTAAAAGTGATCCCGGTCATCAAGCAGTCCCATTCTACTGAGGCAATGCTATCACCACTTCAGCAGAGGAACATAGATGTAGCCATTGTGGAAGACCACAATTTGTACATCTCTTGAACCAGTCTTGGGATTTTAGTAAGAAGATAATGAAAAATCCTCATCCTGACAGCTATAATAAGAATTTCCTTTCCTTTTTATTTAGTCAGAACCCTTGAGGGCAAGTTACCAAACTTGTTGTAATTGGGCAATTCACAAATACCTAAGCTAACTCCCTATATTTTACTAACACAGGGAGCTTTAAAAAAAAGTATCTCTTTCTAGATGATGCAGAATTAACCTCACAACTTTCATGATAATGTAATTCTTTGATTTGAGAATAAGGGCAAAGATAGAAATTATAGAAAAGCACAATGTAGTGTGTGAAAGAACAAAACTTTAATGATTTTGCAAGATTTCCCTTTCTGGAAATCTCCCTTATTATCCAAAAAGATATTTTCAGAAGGCAATTTTCCCAGGAGTTGATAACACTGTTCTGTCAGTGTAGCCAAAGACTGCCAAGTCTGTGCTTTGAGGCCGATACCTCAAATTGGCAGGGAAGGGATGGTAGGTTGAGAAGGGAAGATTTCAAATCCCCAGATGCCCAGCCCCATTTCATACAATGGGAAAGTTTCTTCCACTTCTGCAAAAGAGGAAATGGTGGAAATTCATAATGTACTCTATGAGGAATCATGGCAGGGAAATGGATGGTCTCCTGGGGTGTGAAGAGAAAAATGGGAGATGTAGCCCATGGGAACAGTCTTCCTTCCCCAGACCCTTTTGTGCTATTCCACCTTCTTGAAAAATATACCCATGATGGTGATATATGGCTAATAGATTACATCATTAATAATTCAGTAAAGTAAAATAAAGCTCATTTTGGATTGAAGAACTGTCCACTTCATCGGATTTGTGAAAAATAAATAGCAATGATGTGAAGGACATGAATAAATGAAAGGGAATTAATTCACAACATACTTCATTATACTTTTTCGCTTTCCAGAAAGGTTTGGGGTTTTTAAATAAGCAAAACTTACTAACAGGAAGAAGAATGCTTTTATTTCCTGTTGTCTGTTTACAGATTTAACTATAGATGCTCCAGAGGGATAGCACAATATAAAAGAAAGCATCCTGAATTTAGCATCAACACCTGGCTTTGATTTCTAAGGGATCTTAAAGACTCTCTGGAGCAGGGCTTTTTAAACTTTTTCCACTGGCAATCCCTTTTCACCTGAGAAATTTTTACATGACCCATGCATATAGGTATATAAAATAGATAGACAAATCAAACATTTACTGATAACAGATCATAATTTTGTCATGCCCACATTCAGTTATGAGACCCCAGATGAGGTCAGGAACCACAATTTAAGAAATTGGGCTCTAGATGAACCCCCGGGAACAGGGGCCTGAGATTTAATGACTTGTCCAAGGTCAGAGATCAGAACAGCTAGTAAAGTCACAGGATAAGAATTTAAATACAGGTTTTCTGATTTCAAATCCAGCATGCTTACCATTTTATCACACTACTCTGCCAAAAACTATACGTCTTTGCACACCTAACGATCTTTCTGAGAGTCAGTTCATTCATAGGATGATAATACTTGTAGTCACTACCTCACATGGGAGGAAAAAAGTGAGATAATAATTTGGAAAAAAGACTCTGACCTCTGTGCTGTTTTTGACTCAAAAGAGCCAATGAGCACTGATGGTGCTTTGGTTCTAGAGGACCAATAGCACTCTGAAATTATGTGGTGGGGTACCATCTATGAGAGTTCAGTTTGAAAGGAATATAATGGGATATGACTGGAAAGCTAGTGTGGGGCTAAATTAGAGGCTATGAACACCAGGTTAAGGAAAGATAACTTAAAGCATCCTATGTTGGCAAGCATCTCTTTGATGAATAGTAATAACCAGTATATCTATGGCATTCAGAGATTAACAAAGTGCCTAATACATTTCACTATATCTGTTCTTCTAAGTATGGTACCAGAGAAACAGGCAAGCAGAGATTTTTTTTTAAATCTTTAATGTGGAGTTTAAGCTAGCTGACCGCATGGGACTCTTGTCTAAAGCATTTGGTTCAGATGAACCGAGGCAGGGAACTTATATAGGGTTTTAGCTAACTAGGGTTTGCAAACAATATATAAATTGAGTATACAATCTTATAGGGGAAGCAAAATAAGATAAGGATGGCAAGATCACTGGGAGGAGGGACAATCCATAATTCCAGGAAAAGATCATAACTTAATCCTGCAGGATAAGAGGGTCGAAGGCAGGAGACAGCCAGTGAGGGGCAAGAAACAAAAGGAGGGAGAATTATCCTAGCAAGGACTGAGATAAAGTATATGGAGTTTATGACTCAATGTTATGTAAAGGTGGTCAGAGCTTCCAGGTTTTTCCTGGGTACTCTTTAAAAAAAAAAACAAAAAAAACTCAATTTTCCAATTAATGGCAAGGAAGGAGAGGTGGCTATGCGTTATTATTCAGGGTTCAACATAAGAACTCTATGAAGTAAGGAGATGTGTCTGGAGAGGTGGGGGGCAAAAAAAATATGGTGCACAGCAGGTGGTCCTGACCTGTGATTTCATCACTGTGAGAGAACTCTTGATGTTCAAATTCCTTCCACTGATGCAGATCAAGAACTCCTATGTAGATGATAGTCTTAGAGAATTTTCAGAGATGCCCAGAGATCAAATAGATGAATGATAAAACATGTAAAATATTAACATACTTTAATGTTTGCAAAGAATTGTGCACCCTATCCCCTTTAATCCTGTGAAAGAGGTGTTATTATTATCTCTGTTTTGCAGATGAGGAAACTGAGGCAAAAAAGAAGTTAAGGACTTGTCATGAATCAGACAGCTACTAAGTATCCAAGGCAGGATTGAAATCCAAATTTCCTGACTCCCAAGTCCAGAACTGTAACTACTTTATCACTTAGCTGCCAGGTTTCTTAAGTACCTGGCCTGTGCTAAATACTGGGGAACAGAAACAACTAGATATACAAATACAAATAAGCAAAACAGTTCCTGCCCTCAAGTAGCATATATTTTGATGGAGGACATTAACATAAGAAGGAGAGCTAGAAAAAAGAATGAGCTCCTAGAGAGTACAACTCTCTTTTGCCTTTCTTTGTATCCCTGGGACTTAGCATGATGCCTGATAAGTAGGTGGAGCTTAACAATTTTTATTGACTGAATAAATGAATGAAACAGGACTGGATCCCTAGACTTCTAGGCTAGCTCCTATCCACTGTCAAAATTTATGATTTATAAAATGAGTGTCTTAATGAGATTGGTAAAATTCCTATCTTACAAATGAATAAACTGAGTCTCAGAGAGGTCAAGGACTTGCCCATAATTGCAGTTTAGGAGCTGAATCTACCACTCTTATCTCCAAGTTCAGAGTTCTATCAACTATAGCAGAGACCACTGGCTCTCTGTCCTCTATTTAAAGGGAGGCCCCATTGTTTCTCCTCAACAAGGCTGGGGGCTCTGTGTCATTAAACTATAGAAAAGAATTAACAGTGGTTGAGATAGAATGAAAATAATTATATGATACAGTTATGAAAAAGCTCTAAGCTTCAGGAATCATGATGCTATTATTCATTTCATCAGTTTTATGTCTGTTGCTTGACTATTTTTCTTGGTACTGTTTATAGATCAATTTATAATTCATCAAATATATTACCTCCTGCAGGCGATGTTTAATATAAAGTATGACTCCCAGAATTCCCTAATTGTTTTCACTAAAGATGTAGCTATATACTCTATTCCTTATGTAGTGTTTAGAGTTTTCTGTCATGAGGCAGGCAAAAAAAAAAATCTCTAGAGATATAATATCCAGTCTACAACAAAGCTTCAAACAATAGACTGGCCCTGGAAGGTTTCTTTGAGTAGTGCATGTAGTGGTGAAAAATCACTGGAATGGGGGTCAAAAAAACCTGACTTCTAGTACTGGCTCCAATTCAACAAGCATTTTTAAAGTTTAATTTTTTCTTTTAATAAGCATTTTTTCCCTCACCCTCTCACTTCTCTTTCCATTGGAAAAAAACCAAAACTAAAACCAAAACCAAAACCAAACAAAAAAATGAAGAAGACCTTGTAACAAATATACCGTAGTCAAGCAAAAGAAATTCCTCCATTGGCTATGTCCAGAAATCTTTACCTCATTTTATATCTATCACCTTGTGTCAGGAGGCAAAAAGAGCTTTCCAAGAACAAAGCGCCTTGGTATGTTAGGGGTACAAAGGCAAAAGAAAAACCAGATACCTTCAGACACTCAGACGTTAAGGAGTACTTTTTAAGAGCTTATTATGTGAAAAGACAACATCCCAACAACCCTGTATGTGGTGTTCTTGTTGAATGTGAGATCTGAGTGGATTCTTGAAGGAATCCTGGAAACAAAGGGAAGGAGGGAGAGGAGCCCAGACATGGAGTTGTGTGGGAGGAACAGCAGAAAGAACAGTGTCATTGGCTATTAGGAGAATAAAATGGAAGAAGATGGTAAGGTAGGAAGGGGTCATGATGTGAGGGCTTTAAAAGCCAAACAGCAGATTCTATATTTGATTCTAAAGGTCATAGGTAGTGTATGGAATAAACTGGGTGAAGATCTCTCATAAGGATGTGGCTTAGACCTATGCCCTAATTATGACTTGCAGTAACAAGTTAAGCTACAGCTAAAAAACTGCAATTGTTTGGATTGTCTTGAATGAACATTCTCCTTCTGTTTCCTACTACCTATTAATTAGCATTTAAGTACTTCTTTTAAAGGCAATTTATTCTTTTGTTTCTGGGATAGATTTCTGAGACAATGGGAGAAAAGATCAAAGGGGAGAAGGGTGGGGAAGGGTTCTGTTCTATTTAATCTTGTGTTTTGCAGTTTGTGATTAGCATTTTTTTTAACTGACACCTTGTCATTTGGGAGTTGCCCTTTCTCTGGAGCTTGCAATAAATCCCTTTTTGCTTTTCTTCCTCTGAGAGTCTCTAATTGTTTTTGTGGTCACTAATGTCTCACACAGGGAGCCACAGTAGGTGGCCATGGGGATATAAACTAAAAGAATGACTTTCTAAGTGGAGAAATGGGGATAGATGCTGGCTATATTGTGGAGGCAGAAATGATCACACTGGATACCTGGTAGGCTTAAAGGGTAAGAGGAAGGAGATTTAGTCAGATACTAGGCATGAGATTCTGAACAAGTCATTTAACCTCTCACAGCCTTGATTTTATCAACTATAAAATGGGGCTAATAAAAACATTTACTTTCCAGAGTTATTATGAAGATAAAATGAAGGAGGGATGCATCTGCATATGCCGAGAATGGTGTTATGTACTTTACAAACATTATGTCAACCTTAAAGTACTATGTGAATACTAGTGATTATTATTTTATAGTATATGTGAACAATTCAAGTACTCTGTCTCTGCAAGTTTGTTTTTTTTTTCTTGGTCCAGATCTCTGATCTCATTGGGGTGAATCCATGCACATTCGTAACTTCCTTGGAATGGATAGTTTTAGAGCAAGGGTAGTGAACCAAGAATCTGTGAACTTTTTCTTTTTCTGTTTTGTTAACTTTATTTCAATAGAATTGGTTTCCTTGATAATCCTCCATATTTTATTTTATACATTTAAAACCATGATTCTGATAAAGAGTTGAATGGTACTGATTAGATGAAGTTTTCTCAGCTTGAGACTAAGTCCCATGATACCTATTCCCAAGCCTTGAACCCTAGGATGCAGGAAGTCACATGAAGTTAGTGAAGTTACAGGAAGTGATGTGACCTGTGGGAAGTAGACAACATTGGTGACCATTGGTCAAGGATGGTTACGTACTTTTAGTCTATCCAATGAAAAGGCTCAGGTCTTTTGCTTTTTAAACCCCCAACAAGCCAGAAGCTGGTCAGGTTCCACAGGCACAGGGCAGGAGCTGGGGTGGTTCCTAGATTTGTGTCTGGGCCTCTACCTACAGGAACTAAATAAATGCCTTCTCTTTGTACTTGAAGATGTTTCTGATTAGCTACTTTGGGAAAGGGAATCTTTTATTTATCCTACCCAGGGTGTCTCAGTGTCACTGGACCACCAGCCAGAGGGGACAGGGACATAACAAGGGAAAAAGCCATGGTTTTAAAAGAGGAGGAAATGGAGTCCCAGAAAGGTTGGTAATTGATCGCAAATATCCCATGCAATAAAGAGTAAGTTCTGAATTTTCATTTAGGTTCTCTGATACCAAATAAAGTGTTCTCTCCATTGGTCCCTTGTGAGAGCTGGGGAGTAGAGAGAGATTGATGCAGATAACAGGAGTTAGGGAAGAATTTATGGGAGAGGTGAGACTTAAACAGTAGTACAAGATTTAGGCAGCTGGAGAGAGAAAGGAGGAATGTTAAGATCAAAGACTGAAGATTGGGCACAGTATGCCAATGAAACATTAATGATGAAAGCTTGACTGGAACGCATTGTGGGAAAAAACGGTACGATGGGAAAAGTGGATCCTGCTTGTCAAAGTTGTTGGAAATTAGCTTGAGGAGTTGAGATGGTATAGTGAATGGCTCACTGGACTTGGAATTAGAAGACCTAGCTTTGAATCTTGGCTCTTTTACTTAACACCATATGCAACTTTGAGCAAGTCACTTAATATTATGACCAACAATAAGTCTTTTACAGCTAACACTGTGTTTTTCTCTCAAGGCTTCAGTTTCCCTATGTATAAACTGAGGAGATCAATCATCTCTGAGGTCCTTTTTATTTCTAAATTCTATGGCTCAATGTGATAAGAGACCCTTGGAGATTTTGGAACAGAGGAACAACTTAATGAAAACTGTATTTTAGGAAAATAACTGGCTTTGGGGCATAGGGTGAATTGGAAGGAAGAGAGGCCAGAGGCCGGGAGATCAGCTAAGAAAAATTGCACTCTAATTTCAGCACTGAGAAGACACCATGTGTCTCTGGTGCACCTTAGCATTGTTGCTGAACTGTTTACTGGGAAGTGGCTTCATTCCCTATCTAAATTACCCAGGATGCCTACTTTCTTTGCAGGGTGCTAACAAATCCAGTGTCTATAAAGCACTTGGGAAGTACTGGAGAAAAGGCACATCTCTATAGTCTTTGGATGTCTATTTCCCTTGCTATCAATTCATTCCAGCAAACACACGAGGCTATAAACAACATATGTGGGAAGGTACATTTGGCCCTAGATTGTTCTCTGGGATGGCATTATTACTGTTGTTATTATATTGCGTTCTAGTCATTTGTCTCATTTTTTCTGTGATTCATGTTCCTGTGACTGAGGCGGTAAATGGAATGAATGATTTTTGAAATGAATTATTTTCATTGAATATGAGCAAAATAGAGAAAGTCCAAATTTAGATTTGTGGCTTACCATTTTGTGGTGTGTGAAATTATCAAAGATTATCCAGCAGTGATGAGAAAATACAAAAAGAAGCTTATAATACATTATTGAGACCTCACCAACTTTGTCCAAGGGCCAGCATGTGGCGTAAGAGAGGAAAAAAAATACAAATGTCCCAGGATTTTACAAGCATGCCCCTTTCAACTATGAGCACAGAGTGAAAATAAGTATGGAGTCTGGGTAAAGTCAAGTATTCTAGTCTATAAGGAGATTTAGCAGCCTGGTTTCCTGGCAACTGAGTGGTATTTATAGATAGGCTTGAGATCACAGAAGATATATTTTAAAAATAATACATTTTTGATGCCTATTTTATATCCCCTATATTTTTCACTATATGCCTCCTCATCCACTTTTCCAGAGAGCCATCATTTATAATGAAGAAGAAAAAGTTCAACAAAACTAATCAACAGAACAAAAAGAATGACATCATAGATAGCACTCTCAACTCATGGTTCCCATCTCTGCAAAGAATCAGAGGGAGGTAGTTTCCATCATGAGTCCTTCAAAATTGTCTTAGATCATTGTTTTGTTGAGAATAGCTAAATCATTCCCAGGTGATCATCTTACAATATTGTTGCTACTATTCTCCTGCTCACTTCACTTTACATCAGTTCATGTTTATCTTTTCAGGTTTTTCTGAAAGTATCCCCTTCATCATTTCTTTTAGCACAATAGTATTCCATCTGAACCATGTGCCACAACTTGTTCAGCCATTCCCTGATCGATGAGCATCTCCTCAATTTCCAATTCTTTGCCACCACAGAGAGCTGCTAGAAAAAGTTTTGTATATCTAAGTCCTTTTCCTTTTTTATCTCTTTGAAATACAGACCTAGTAGTTGTATTGCTGGGTCAAAAGGTATACAAACAATTTTATAGCTCAAAGGGCACAGTTCCAAATGGCTTGCCAGAATGGTTAGATCAGTTGACAATTCCATCAGTAGTGAATTAGTGTTCCAATTTTTCTATATCCCTTATAACATTTATCCTTTTACTTTTCTATCATATTATCCAATCTTATAGCTGTAAGGTGATGCCTCAGAGTTGTTTTAATTTTCATTTCTCTAGTCAAAAGTGACTTAGAGTATTTTTTCCTATGATTATAGATGGCTTTGATTTCAACTGAAAACTGTCTATATCTTTGGATCATTTATCAATGGAAGGGGTAACTTGCATTCTTATAAATTTAACTCAGTTTTCTATATATTTGAAAAATGAGGCCTTTAACCAAGACACTTTTTGTAAACATTTCCCCAAGTTTACTGCTTTTCTTTTAATTTTGGCTGCATTTAGTTTTGTTTGTATTTTTTTATATTTTAATTTAATGTAATGTAATAAAAAAACATCCATTTTACATCCCTTGATGCTGTCTATCTCGTTTGGTCATAATTTCTTCCTTTATCCATAGATCTGACAGGCAAACTATCCCATGCTCCCTTAATTTGCTTATGGTATCACCCTTTATGTCTAAATCATGCAATCTACTGTTTTCCACACAGTTCTGGGGATTGTGACTTTTCATTTTTTCCTAGGCAGTATGATATAAGAAGAAGTATGTTTACTACCTTCCTGGCTTGCCTTTGATTTCTGAGGGACCACAAGCCTCTGTTTCTGTCTTGGAACTGAGTCCCCATTCTTGCTAGTCCTTCTTCTCTCCCTGGAACTGAAATCTGGAGTCACACATGAGCAATACAGCAGAGTCCTGTTCCCAGTGCTAGCAAAGAGTCCCCTGAATCTCCTTTTGATGAATTATCTGACCTTCTTACTGCCTGTGGGCTGAGAAATCCATAAAACACCACTGCAGCTGCTGATTCAGTAACCCCCAATGCCTCCTGCTGGTTTTCTGGGGATGTACCCAGCAGGGCTTGCACTGGACTGCACTCCACTCATACTCTAATGAGGAAGATCTTTCCTGCTGACCTTCTAAGGTGTCTTGTGCTGGAAATTTGCTTCATCCCATCTTTTTGTTGGTTCTGTCACTTCAGAATTTGTTTTGAGACATCATTTTAGTGGTATTTGGAGGGGAATTTGGGAAGCCCAGGTAAGACCATGTCTTTACTCTGACATCTTGACCCCACACCCTTTTCCCTATATTTGATTGTCTTCCCCAATTTTCAGGTATGATCCAATTAATCAAAAAACACATAAAATGTTCTGTATCACTATCAACTAGAAAAATGCATTAAACAGTTTTGAGCTTCTACCTCCCACTGATCAAATGGGCAAAGAAGACAAAAAAGAAGAAAATGAGAAATATTGGAGAGGACTATTGGAAAACAGATACATTAATACACTATTGATGGAGCTATGAATAGCTCCAGACATTTTGAGAAGCAATTTGAGACTGTGCCCCCAAAGTGACTAAAATGTGCATATTCTTTGACCTGTTATGCATAGGTGCATGCACTAAGCATGTACCCCAAAAGAAAGCAAAGATAGGAGAAAAGAATCTACATGTAAAATAATATTCATAGCAATTCTTTTAATAGTGTCCCCCAAAATTAGAAACCAAGGAGATGTTTACTTCTTGGGAGGGTAATGGCTTAAAAAAGGGTGGTGTAGGATTGTAATGGAATACTATTATGCTATAAGATTTGATAGAATGGACAGTTTCAGAGGAAACTGGGAAGATCTCTTTGAGTTTATGCAGAGTTAAGAAAGCAGAACTAAGAGAACAACTTAAATACAATGATGACATTACAGAAAAAATTCTGAAAGACTGTAGAACTATGATTAACATATTGATAAACCATGAGTCCAAAAGAATGAAGTAGAAATGCACCACTCACTTCTTAAGAGGTGATAAATTCAAATGACAGAAAAGGGCATACATTTTACAACATGGCCATGTGGGGATTTGTTTTACTTAACTATGCATTAAGGATTGGAGGCTTTATTTTGGAAGATTTTTAAAAAATTGCCTAATTGAGGCAATAATTGAGGGAGAGACAGATTAATGCAAGAATAAATAAAAACAAAATGTTGCGGTAGAATCTCAGGCTTGCTTAGATTCACATTTCTCTTAGTGATTTGAATCATTCTTTTATATTCTTATTTATAGTTTACAATCCTTTTGGATATTTTTTGTTCATATACTTTGATAATAACAATGGCTAACATTTATATGGTGTTTCAAAGTTTGGGAAGTACTTTGTGCTTGTTATTATTTTCATTTTACAGATGAGGAAATTGAGTCAGAGAGGTTAAGTAACTTTACCTGTGTTATGTAGCTAACTAGTATCCAAGGCAGGATTTGAATTAAGGGCTTTCTTACTCTAAGTCCAACACTCCATGCGCTGTGCTACCAAACTGCCATCTTTCTTACTAGGCACTAGTCTTGGTTTTATATCAATTCCCTTTAACTGCTTCTCTGTTGGGAACTAACTTTCCATCTAATATACGCTGAAGATTTCTTAACATGATCAGGAATGTGATTTTAGTAAAATTGTTTTGACAACCGAATTGAAAGGGGAAAGAATAGAAGCGGGGAGGCTGCTATAATTCTCCCGGTGAGAGGACCTGAAACCTCAGAAAGGGAAGAATTGTTGAGATGTCACAGAGGCAGAATCATCAATATTTGGCACTGATGGGTATAGGATCAGGACAGGGAGAAAAGGAAGACTGGTGGATTAGAACATGTTGCCAACCTATATGACTCATGCCCTTGACAGAAATAGGGAAGCTGAGAAGAGGGGAGGTTTAGGATGGAGGGGAGGGACATGGTTCAGGAAAACTAAGGAAATTAGTCAACCTATCCTGTGAGGCTTAGATGATTTGCTATTACTACTGTAAGTGATATTGTACATCTTCTCCCTTTCATGCCTGCATTCTGCCAGATTTAGTGTTAACCTGTAAAATGGCCAGGGTTGGGTCCAAGATGAGGGGTGGAAGAAAGGGGAAAGGAAGGGAAGAGAAGGGAAGGGAGTGGAGCCGAGCCCATCTCTCTAAATGATCTACTAACAGAATAACCCACTCTCAGCAAAATCAAGGTTTTGCTGAACTTTAAGCATGACTATAGATTCAAATATTGAGGTTAACCATTTGTGGTTTTGTTCTTCCTCAAGTGTGGCCTTGCCTCTCTAGGGTCTTAATGAGTGGAGGCAGAGGTGGGGTGGAGCATCTCAAGAGGACTTAAGTTTAAACATCTTATGTTTAGTATAAATTGTTATATTTGCCTAGCCACCATCTCCCTTCCAGAAGGGCAGTTCCAATGGGGTTTGTCCAACTTGTCAGCCAAATCCAGCCAACAGCCAAGTCTGGGAGGGAAAAGGGGTGGGGCACTCACAGCTAAATTGTTTTCCATGAAAAGAAAATTATGTTTTAGACATCCTGATAACCATTAAGTGCTTTGAATGATCCCAAGCTACTCCCATGTGTCAAAAGCCATTTCTGAAAACACAAATGTTCCCTTGGTGATGTTATACAGTTGCTAATGTTGGAACAACGGAATCTCCATGGAATAAAAGTTATAGTCAGTCAGTCAATAAACACTTATTAAGTACCTACTGTATTCTGGACACGGGGGATCAAAAGAAAGGCAAAGGGCAGTGCCTGTTTCAGTGGAGCTCACAATTTTATGGGGGAGAAAGATGGGACACCTCTAGGGTCAATTAATAGAAAGCAGCATATTTCCAAGAATGACCTATGTCCAAGAGATGCAGTGAGAGATATCATTAAGGAAATATAATATGGTCACAAAAGGAAGGGAGTTAGTCACGTGGCAATGAAAACATATTTTATTAAGAGCTCACTGTGTGTCAGACGTAGTACTAAGTGATGTCAGTACAAAGAACAAACTGCCTCTTCCCTCTGGGAACTTTCATTCTAGCAAGATATACAACATGTACACATATAGTGATAGCGACTAGATCTGGGATTTCATTGGTAGAGGGAACCAGGATGGGCAAAATTCTTCTACTCACGCAGTTTGGCATCTTCACTGTGATTTACAATCTCAGGGAGGTGACTAGAGAACAAGGCAAAGTTCCATCACCAAGACATTAAATGAAGATTAAGCCGATATGTGTCAGAGGCAAAATTTAATCTCAGGTCTCCTTACAATCAAAGCTCAGCTGCCTCTCACACCACATTGTCTCTTCATATGCATATTGGTAGAAAATCCATAAGATACAAAATAAATACAAAGTAATTGACATGGGGGGGGGGGGCAAGAAAGCACTCTCAGTGGGCATAAGGAGAGCCTCCTATATATAGGAAGCCGTGTTTGAACTGAACTTTTAAGAAAACTCGGGATTCTAAATGGCAAAAGTAAAGGGTCTGTGCATTCCAGGCATGGGAGTTAGCTTATGCAAAGGTGTGGAGACTGGAGATGGAATATCCCATGAAAGGATCAGCAATCCAATCAGTCAGGTGGATTGTAAGGTCTGTGAAGGGGAGGAATGTATAATATGGCTAGAAAAGAAAGGTTGGAGCCTTTCTTCAACTTAATTCTAATGCCTTCCCTCTGTTATTTTAGATTTATCCTGTATATAGCTTGATTGTAAATAATTGTTTGCATGCTGTCTCCCTGTTGACTCCTCCATAGTTTTCCCAAGGAAATTTTTTGGGAGAAGTCAATCAGGGTTGTGACATTCCCAAGGTCCCACAGCTAGTAAGTGTCAAGTATTTGAGGTGACATTTAAACTCAGCTCCTCCTGACTCCAGGGCTGATGCTCTATAAGCTGTGGTGTCACCCCAAGGAAATTGTGAGCCTCTTGTGAACAGGGGCTGTCTTGAGACTTTCTTTGGATTTCCAGTGCTTAGCACAATGTCTGGTACAACAGAAGCCATTTAATAAATGCTTACTGACTAGCTAACATTGTAAAGGGATTTTAAAGCCAAATAGAGGGCTCCACACTTAATCCTACTGGCAATACTAGGAACTAGAGTTTATTGAGCAAGGGAGTGATATTGTTGTCTCTCTTTTAGGAACATTACTTTGGCAGCTTCATGAGGGATAGATTGGGGAAGGGAGAAACTGGAAATGGAGAGATAAATTAGGAAGCTATAACAAGGGGGCAGGCGAAAGGTTTTGAGAATCTGACTGGGGATGGCAGCCATATGATTGGATCGAGATACATTGTGGACGGAGAATGGGCAAGACTTGGTAACTGGATGGATCTTGGGGGAGGAAGGAGAATGAGCAGTTGGCAAAGAAGACAGGGAATTTGCGAACCTTGGCAAAGCAAGGGTGAGAATGGACAGATAACTGGAAGGCTGCATTGGTACCTAAGAAATGTGACAGATGAAATCCCATCATTGCATATATGATATTTTCACTTTTCAAGCATCTGCCTTTAGACATGGTTGTAGTCTCCAAGTCGACCTGTTGGAGTAGAAAGAATGATCCATTTGGAATCCGGAGATCTAGTCATTAGGAGAGGTCTCCTGTGTGACCTTGGACAAGACATTCTCTCTCTAGACCTCTTTTCCCTCATCTCTAAAATGAGATAGCTGGACAACTTGATTTCTAAGGGTCTTTCTAACTTGATGATCCTATGAGAAGGGCTAGGACCATTTTTAGTAACTTAATATCTAACACTATCTAACACTATTATGGTTGAAAGGAGTTAATACAGCTTCCCAAAGGGCATACTCTTAGGAAGTAATTTACACACTGAGAAGAGCTGGTGTAATAGATGTTAATTTCTTTTGCTTCTATTTTCAGCATCATTAGATATAGGACTTTTTTAAAGCCTCAAAATTGTCAGCTGTGTTTTACTTTTGAAATAGACTGCTCAAAATATTCCTTTAAAAATCATAGCATGTAAATTATGGATTGCATATTATACTCCATATTTTCTGAGAATTTCTCATCTAATTGATTTTGGAGAGAGTTAATCTGTACCTAGCACTGTACCAGTGAGATAAGATGCCAGTATTTGAACCAAATGATTTGAGAAATTTCTATTATTGAACTATTTACATCTGATTCCTTAGGGAATTATTAATTATCTGTTTTGAGCTTTGTGGGTGGCATTCAAAAATAGAAAAAAGGTATTTAATTGACAAGTTTCTATTCCTACGCTATACTGTTACCACAGTTCTTTCAGTACAGTATTCCCAGTGTGATAAAATGATCGAGGGGTTTATTCTCAAATGATTGACAATTCAGGGAAGCCACTCTGCATGTAAAGCTACAGGGGGCAAAAATGCCTTGCAGCCTAAGTGGGTGCAATTTACATTAATCTGGACTGCCTCATCTGCTTGGGCTACTCACTGCTCTAAAGTCAGGATGAAAACACTCAGGAATGTCCAAAAAGTAGAGGAGAATTAGGCCAAAGGCCTTGAAAGAGCTGAGAAAATAATCCATTGAAGGAAGCAAGCAACTGCTGAGGGAATCACGGTTAAGGTGATGTGGCCTCTGCTTAGATGGCAAATTCAAAGGCTCTCTGACCTCAGCAGCATTTTAATGAGAGCCTTTTCGTAAGGCCAAATCCCTCATGAAAACTTTGTCTCCCACAGAAGATCAAAGGGGAAGGGAGGTCTCCCTTTCAAAATGTGTTCATTGTTGGAATACAGAAAAATGGTGTTTGTTTTTTCCCTTAAGAGCAAGAGAGTTATGACAGTACTATGCAGCTGAAATGGTTTTCTGCCTATCCTAAGAAGAACACCGTAGCTCAGAAGACAAAGGAAATGGGAAAATGATTTGACAGGTACAGCCAATAAAAATTAGTAGCTTGGTAATGAAACTACTTTCCTTTGAGTATTGTTCAAAGTTCATCAGAAAAGGAAAATATTGTCTCCTCCACCATCCATTCCAAAGTGGCTGCTCTGAAACGCCAACAGGCCTATGGGTGCTCCTACCAACATTCCAGCAGAAATAGAAAGTAGACACAGAAGTAATGACTGCTCTCCCATAATAATGTGGTGAAACTAGACCACTGATGACAGGAGCAATCAGCTGAAAATCTCGGTTTGAGTGGACTGGGAAGGATTCTGAGACTTAGCACCCACAGACTACTGCTCAGCTGCCACTTACCGTTATAAATTGTGAGTTACTTTGAATTTATTTTGAAAATAGCTTGTATTTATTTATTTGTATACATGTTGTATCCCCACGGTAGAATGCAAAGTTTTTTGAGGATGGGAACCTTTTCGTTTATACCTTTGTTTTCTCCGTGCCTAGAATGGTGTGCCCAGTACCTATTTGGGACCTAATGTTTGTTGAACTGAATTGAAGATATGGTCCCCTAAAAATGTTTTTCCTTCTAAAACAGAGGTTTCAAACTGGCATCCCTAAACTTGTTTGCTTTTTTCAAATATATTGATAACTCTATTTCAAAATAATTCCTTATGATCCTATGTATTTTATTTGCCATATTTATAAACATGTTTCTGAAAAGGTATCCATAGCCCATATCAGACTACACAAAGGTTCCACGACTCAAAAAAGATCAAGAAGGCCTGGTCTAAAATATAATAGAATTATCATAGTGAAACATGGGGAAGGGAGGGAGATTGGAAGATTCTTTAGAAAATGTGCTCTTATTCTAGTTTGAATTTCTATGCCTTCTTAGTCTACCAAGGCTTCTGAAATAATAATGATGTTATGATCAGGGGCATCGTGGCTAATTTGTGAAAACATTGGACTTGTAGTCTAGGAAAACATGAGTTCAAATGCTTACTCTAAAATTTACTATTTGCTGTGTGCCATGGGCAAAGCACTCCACTGATTTGAGTCTGTTTCTTGTTTAAGGTGGAAATCATGGTATTTTCCTTTCAGGACTGTTGGGAAGATCAAATAAGATAATGCATAAACAAAAGATTCCCTACATGATAAAGTGGTCATTTTCCCTTGTAAAGTTAAATATAGTACACAGATTTAGAGCCATGAGGGGACTTGGAGGCCAGAGCCCAACCTATTCATTTTGAAGGGAGAAAATGCAAGTCCCAGGAAGTTGTTCCTAAAAGTAACAGCAGTAATAAGTGGCAGAGATGATATTTGAACTCGGGTCTTTCTATTCCCAAGAGAATGTTCTTATTGCTGTGCCACGCTGTTCTAAGAATTTCAACTGCCAGCCACTTTACAGGCCTTTAAAATGCTCCTTGAAATTCCATATGACTCTCCATTTTCAGACAGACTTTGAGCTTTTACAATTGAACCAATGTCCTACAGCCTTCTCAGCATTCTGTTTCAAATAAGTTTTTAGGTCAAACCTTTGAGTTCAGGGCCTCTGTGATTTACTCTTCAACTCACAGATAATGGTGATGAAATGGATTTGATAATGAGATGCTGGAAGGAGACAAATGGAGGTATATTTATTGGTTTGTCCTGAAGGAAAGCTGGTGTTAATCTTCAACTGTAATAATATTTTATTTTTCTCTAAAAAGGAACTGGGAATATAGGATCATGTTTAATGTTATTCCCTTACCTCTGTTTTATTTTTTCCCGTGTACAAAACATAACTTTCAGTATTCAATTTAATTCATTAACTATGAATTGAATGCTTCCCATGCGTAAGACTCTGTTTTATTTTGTGACACCAGTCTAGCAGTTTTCTTTGTGTTGGCATATGGTGATTGGAGGCATTTGCTTTGGTTTGTCAACAAAGGTTGTATTAATGACAGTAGGAAAAATAGCTGACATAAATATAATGTGTGAATACTAGAACCAGGTGCATTAACTGAGGAAAAATGTTTATTATTATATTCCTTTGAAATTAACATTTTCATCTTCTTTTTATTTGCCATATTGATTTTTAAAAATATGCTGCGTCAATGAACATAGCTTGTTCCTTCAAGGTATTCTTCCATTCTGGTTCTAGTGCAAAGTATATTATGTCATTTAATATTCACAACAGCCTTGTGAGATATTTGATACTGTTATCCCTATTTTTCCAATAAAGAAACTGAGGCTAAATTGTTTTGCATACATAAGAATCCAAGATAATAAAATAGTTATACACAGTTCACATAGAGGTAGAAGGATCTTAGAGGTCACATAGTCCAGCCTCCTCATTTTTACAGAGGAGGAAACTGAGGCCCAAAGAAGTTCTGAGTCAAGATTCAAACTTACTTCTTCTTGACTGCAAGTCCCAAACCAGGCCATGCTGTGTCATGCATTTTGGGCAGGCAAAAGGGCAACTGATCAAACAATCCATTAGATCAATGATTTGCTGTAGGCTGATGAACTCTTGCCTTCTTGGTCTGTTTTTGATGAATATGAAATGTTCTAAATCCTGCTGATAGCACAAACCAACTTGATCTCTGGTCATCCTTGAGCATCATAGGTTAGTCCTAAGCCCATTTGAGAAATCTGCAGAATTTTACATTTGTTCAGAAAAATCACCCCGTTTTCATTTGTATCTTGAAATGTTTGTGAATTGTTGTTAAGTTCAGAATAAAACCAAAAAAATGATAGTAGAGGAGAAAGGCAGAATACATCTATCTATAGACTGTGGCACATCATGAATTTATAATGACAATGAGCTCCCCAATGCTGGAAAGGACCCTCGAACTCAAGTAGCCCAATCTCCTCATTAACCCCAAAGGTTAAATGTCTTTTCCAGCATAGCAAGTAGAAGAACTGGGATTAAAATGCTGCTCTAGCCCTAACACTGTTCAATGGAAATGTCTCTGAGATGATCAATTCGTTTGTGGAACAGACATTGCTGAAATACACTTGGCATTTCCTGAGCTGTTGTTACTACTGATAACTACCATGTGGCAAAAATATATTCCCTGATGTTTGCTACTGACACCTTTAGCTTTAGAACAACCTAATTTAGAGCAACCTCAGTCAATTCTCAGAAGGTTCCCAGAATTTGTGAATGGTTCTAGGACAGGGCATCACTAATGCTGCCATTATTTATTAACATATATTTTTTTTTTATTTAATAGCCTTTTATTTACAGGGTATATGTATGGGTAACTTTACAGCATTGACAATTGCCAAACCTCTTTTTCCAATTTTCCCCCTCTTACCCCCCACCCTCTCCCCCAGATGGCAGGATGACCAGTAGATGTTAAATATAATATTAACATATATTTTCATAGAAAAGTTAACTATGCCGTGGGGAAAAAAGTATTGGCCTGGGAGTGGGAACACTTGGGTTTTAGACAAAGCTTTGCCACCTGTTTTGGTTTCCTTCACTGGAAAGGTTTTGGAGTCATGTTAGATTTCAAGAGTAATTGGCCTGCTTGTTCTGACATTCTCTGGGTCCCAACATTCTAGGCAGTTGCCTAGTGCCGGTATTCAATGTGCAGGTATCAGTTGAGAGTTGAAAATTCTATGACAATAGTCAAGTTTTTTTTATCTGTGGAATTTTAAGATTTTGGCTTTATCATAGCTCCCACTGGAAGTTACAAATCAGTATTATATTAATTAGCAATCCCTTAATAATATCTGAGTCACTTGATTGGATTGGACTTTGCCAATCCTATCCTGTCACTGAGCCTCAATTTACAAAATTAAGGGCTTAATTAATTGGTTCAAGAACATACACATTTTGGAATAGCTAGGTGGAACAGTGGATAGAGCACCCGCCCAGAAGTCAGGAAGATATGAGTTTAAATATGGCCTCAGACACTTAACACTTCCTAGCTGTGTGAGATCATGGACAAGTCACTTAACCCCAATTGCTTCAGAAAAAAAAGAACATAACACGTTTTTTTAGTAATGGACCACATGAATCAGAAGTCCATATGGGAGCAAGCTGTACTAACTATAATAATAGTAACTAGCATAAATATTGCTATGTAGTAGATCACTTTGAGGTTTGCAAAGGGCTTTAAAATATTATGTCATTTGATCTTCGCAACAATCTTGAAGTATAAGACTTATTATTATTCTCCTTTTACTAGTGAGGAAATTAAGGTTAGGAGAAGTTAATTGACTTCCCCAGGGTCACACAGCTAGTAAGGATCTGAGATGGGATTTGAATTCAGCTCTCCTCATTCCAAATTCCCTAAGATTTTTACCTTTACTACTTGATCCAAGCTCTCAGCCAAAGCAGATAATCAATGCAAGAGAGAGAGGCAAAGCCCACCGTCCCACTGATGGAATACCCCTTCTAGGGGAGACAGTAGTAGGGAGGTCCCCCTGACATTGGGGTATTTCTGTTATAACAATCTGTCAGTGATTCTAAAGTCTTCTGGTTTCTAGGAAAATAATATTTCTTCCTTTAGACTTTAGGGAAGGTATATTAGTGATCCTGACTCTAACCTTAGAGTGCTATTGTTCTAACAGGCCTCTCTGCCAAGGATTGTAATGTCTTCTGGCTTTAGGTTAGTCCTAGATCTGCTGGTCAGTGATAACCAAATTCCTGAGACCATTCCTCAGTTCTACCTCTAGACCATAAAATGAGCAGAGCATTGACATGAAGAACTGGATAAATTCATCTCCTTCATCTTGTTTCTTTGGTAACTTAACCCGCTTCCGTTGGTGTTACAATTACAATAAACTTTGCCCCTTGACTTGGAGATGGGTTCAAGCCTGCAAATTCTTTTGAGATACCTTTTGCCCTTTCTGAACATCAACACACTGTTCTGATGTGGATGTGAACTAATTAGGTAAAAACTGCTCATACTATTAGGTTGACTTCACTCTGAGATGGGCTGGTCATGGTCAACCCAGAGAAATCCTGGACGCACTAATGCTCTCTAACATTCTGTGATTCTGGCTATGACGGCCACTTGTAGACTCATAAAACTTACCCCAGTCACTCAGGGAACAGGTGGCAGAGCTGTAACTGGAAACCAGGCCTTCTGACACTATATCGATGACATTACTGTTCTCCAGCACTTGTCCTCGAGACTGTATGGTTAGCAAATGGAGTAAAGTGGAGACATTTTCCTTTTCTCTATGGCTTTTCAGGTAATTGTATGATCTGCCAGGCAGAAAACCTTGCTTCCTAAGCATTTTCTTTAAACTTCACAAACTCTTACTGGAGGATAGCATCTTCCTGAGCTTGCAGTCCTATTCTCTGTGGTCTTATGGAAGTTTTGAGAGGTTTCACCCATTCATGTTATTTTTCTGCAATTTCAATTCCCCTTCCCTCTCCCCCTAACATGAGATTAAAACGTACATTTGCCCCCCAAAAAATAAAGAGAAAGAATGAGGGAATGTGAGTGGGCATAGATGTGGGAGTGGGGGTGGGAGTCACTAGCCCCCATCTTTTAAATAAGCCAAATGTCTCAGCAAGTTACTTGGCAATGCAGGTGGGGTCAGGGAGCTTCTAATGGACTCATTCATTTCCCCAGGGTTGTGATGAAATAGCCCTGAGCTGCAGAACCAAGGGAGTTAGCTTCTTAATTCCCAGCAGGGTACTCACTTTGAGCTGGCTGTGCAGATTTCATCCAGAAATCACATGATCCTTTTCATCTAGCATTTTCCTGGGTCCATTATCTTACCTGTGTATTTGAAGGCCCACATCAGGTTAAAGAATTGTGCCCTGAAACACCCCCCTTCCCCAATTTTAATGTGTGGAAGTTAATAGTTTTCCTTTTTCTTTAAAAAAAGAGAAACAGATATAGAAAGAAATGAAATTCGTTAAAATGCTTTCAAACATCTCTGGAAATGTGAAGGCAAAAGATTATCTAATTGCTAAGAAGTGTTTTCTTTTTCCCTCTTTACATTCAACTGATATCTTCCTTTATGGGACTATGTCCCTTTATCCTTAATTACAGGATACCTCTATCGGTAAGTGCTCTTTATACCTTCAATTTACCCTTAATTCTGTGGTCTAGCAGAGCAAGTCTAATGTCCTCCCTTCCCCCTCTCTTCCTAAGAAGCACAGAATTTCAGAGCCAGGAGGAAGGGCCTTCCTCAAAAGCCAACTAAGCCCATTCTTACCTGTAAAGGAACTCCTTTTGCTATGCACCTGAGCAGTGGTCAGCCAACCTTTGTTTGGGCAATTCCACTTCTGAGCAGCTTTTAATGCTCTTTGCCTGGTGGTCTAGAGGTTAGTGGCTATAAGAGAGTTGTTAAGAATCCCCTTTAAATAGGCCGCAGGTTGTAGGAGAGAAAGAATTCACTCATTCCTGAATTATTAGTTGCAAAATGAAAGTTTATTGTTGGAAAGAAATCAGTTTACCAAGAAACTGACTTCTATAGTGGCAGATCTATTGGAAAATGGAGTTTTTCACTGAGAGAATGTAGTTTCCACTGAAAACTACATTCTCTCAGTGAAAAACTCCATTTTCAGTGGACAGAGGGTCCTGGCAGCTAAGGGAGATACCAAGGTCCATCTGCAAAGACCTTCATTGATGGAAGCTATTATATTGGGTGTCTTGTTGGGGGCTGGGACAGCTCAAGCAGGTCAGACCCAGTGGGGGCTGGGACAACCCAGATCTCCTATTGGAATGAACATCACTTCAAAGGGATGCTTTTTGACCAGGACTTTTAATTGAATCTAGGAAAGATAACTTATCTGGGGAAGATATGCCTTCCCCAGGAATGTTTGAGATTCTGAAAGGGATCACAGATCAATAGGAAATACAGTTTCTTAAAGGTACCACAACCTGCTTCACTTTCATTGTTAGGAAAGTTTGCTTTGCATCAGTGCCTAAATCTGCCTTTGTCTAGCTTGCTCCCACAGTTACTTGCTCCTATATTGTGCCTTCAGGGCTCAAACTGAGCAAGGTGAATTCTCCTTCCATGTGACAGTCTCTCAACTACTATAAAACAGCTCTCAAGTTTTCTTCCCTCCTCTCCTTCCCATCTTTTCTTCCCCAGGCTAACTAGGCCAAGTTCCTTCAGAGCAAGCAGCAGTCTATGGACTGACCCAGTCCCTCTTTCTTCCAATGAGTGTCATCCCCTGAGGGCAGGCAAATTAGAGACCTGGGAATGAATATTCCAGTTGGTAGCAGTGGTGAACAATCTGCCTGGGTTGTTTCTGAGAAATCCTTTTAGACTTAAGTGTGGCTAATTAGGGAGAGTCTGGGCCATGGGGAGAGGGGGGCATTTAGGAGAAAAGATATTGAGATGTGCAGTCACCATGAATGAGCCTGGAGTTGGTGACTGGGGCAGAGACAGAGTGAGTTTGACTGTGATTAAAGGCTGTATCTGACATAGGGCTGGAACATTCCAGGAGAACTGGCTCCTGCTAAAAAAAGAGTGGGGGAGCAGGGGCCCTCGACTCAACCCCCCAGCTTTCTGACTTGATGTGTTGAGACCTACTAGACTATGAGCCCCTTGAGAGAAGGGACTGAACTGTCTTTTGCCTTTATTTGTATCCCCAGGACTTGACAGGGTGCCTGACACATTGGCGGGGCCCTTAATAAATGTTGACTAGTCAGTCATTCATTAGGAGGCCTCATTCTCCTAATCTGTAAAAAGTGGAAGCTGGGGCAAGTTCTAGATTTGAATTCAGCTCCCTTAAATTATTTTAAGAGCCCTTGGGGGCAGTGTAAGTACTGTTAGAATGCTGTTTTTTTTTTTTTTCAAGTCATAAGACCTAGGATTCTAGTTCCAGCCAGTTACCACCGGTTGGTCAAGTCATTCCATAATCCATACAAATAAATGGTTTAGATTAGATGATTTTAGTTAGGGTTCTTTCTACCTGTCAATCTAGTTTCAAGTTCTGTTTTAATATTGATTAGTAAGAATTACTTAATCACCATATTAATCACTAATAAATAATAAAATGCCAAGTTCCTGACCCCACTGCCCCCTTCCCCAATAAATAAAATTACAGAGACTCTCATTGTCATTACACCACCGGTTCCTTTATTTCATTGCATCATTTGCATGAGGAGGCATATGGTGTAGAGATAGCCTAAGATGATGGCATTACAGAGCCTTTTCATTTCTTGGTCAATGTTAGGACTTGAGGTTGATGGAATTTCCTTTTCCTTCATGCCATCTTGGAACCTGGTGTTCTGGGACTTCCCTTCGGCTCTCATGTCACAGCCATTCTCCCCTGTGTTGGTGTACGAAGCAGGGAAGGAGACAGTCTGGGAGCACACACTTGTAGTGGATTGATGGGGCCTCGGGATGTGCTGACTTGGACGAGAATAGGTGCCAAGGTGACGATAAGTAGAGGCTTCTTTAGTAACCGTGGTTTGACTTGGGTTTTGGTATTGAATGTGGTACGCTAAAAGTTCTTGGAAAGCTAGTAAAGTCTCATAGCCCTCACAGATGACAGTCCAGAGCCTATCGAGACAGTTCACCAGCAGGGTGGAGATCAGCTGGTAGATGATGGCTTTCAAGATGACTTTATAGGCTATCTGGTGGGCAATGGCCAGGCTACAGTAGGTCCACTGGATTGCGTTGGACACTGCCATGTCTAGCTCATATCTCAGGTTACTGAGCAGTCTTAGGGTACTTCTCTGGGCCGAGTTGAGCAGGGAGCAAACGATCCCAAGGGACCAGGTTCTTCCTACGCACAGGGTCTCCCACAAGGTCTGGTACGTGGGAACCAACTGTTCCACTGGAAGATTCTGGGACAGAATATAGATCAGCTCCCTACCTGCCTGAAGTCTTCGTTGCCATAGGACGTAGAAAAAGCCAACCATGACGGTGAGGAACTGGGACGCCAGGTAATTCACAGTAAGAGCAAGGCACAGTAACAAGATGTAGAGTTTCGTCCAGAGTATCTGAAACAAGCAGTAGATGAGGATAACTAAATGTGTGTCAGGTGACATTCCCCCCCAGGGGTTGGGCTTCATGGTGCCACTTTTACCCTCTTGAGTGGTAGAGGGAAAAGGAGGGCTTGTGGGCTTTGTGGTGCCCAAGACTTGGTTTTTGGTGTCTATAGCTGGGCTCAGGCTACCAACATGATCATACTCCTCAGTCAATCTGAGCCACCAGCCCTTCCAGGGCCCTAGGTATCCCTGACAACTTGTTACATCACAAAAGCCCTGGGAGTTACATCATCTGAAATAAGGTGGTCATACTCAGAGAATGGGTTGTTGTTTTTTTAAAGGTATATTACCAATTTGATCACACATGGAGTTTTGCCGCATATTAATTGGGCAAATTCATATGTCACATCAGCTCCATCACTTTCTTCATCTGTAAAATGAGGGGGAGGGATGAATACTCATAACGGCTGGCATTAATGAAGCACTTTGCCTAATTATCTCATTTGATTTCCACAGTCCTATGTGGTAGATACTATTAGCATACACATTTTCAGATGAAGAAACAGGCTTAGTAGCTGTATGACAGTATGTGTCGTCATATAGCTTGTGAGTATCAAAATGAGATCTGAACTCAAGTCTCTGGCTTCAGCCAAATAATACTCTTTCCAATACCCCAAACTGTCTTGAGATAATCTGTAAACTTCCTTCTTATCCTAAATCCTATAATCCCAAGGCCCAAACTGAGCTCATTATCTTTCCCCTAATTTATTTTTTTAACACTAGGTCTCCCTCTCTTGTCCAGGGTGAAAGTACATACAGCCTTCTTGACTCTGGAGTTTTGAGCTGTCGTTTCCAATACAGGTTCATTCATCCCTCCTTAGGTGGTCTAGTGGACCCCAGTTTTCTGGGGTTTACCATATTACTGCCAAACTTAGAGCAGAAATCTGATCAATGCAGTCCCACTGTATCTCGGAATCCTTGGGCACAAGAGATCTGCCAGCCTTATCCTCCATGGTAGTTAGGTTTACAGATACACAGTACCATGATCTGTCTTTCTCCTTCAGTTTGCTCTCCCTTTTGATTTTCTTATTTCTGTTTGTAGCATCACAACATTCACCCAGTTTTCCGTATTTGCAACCTTGGGACTTACCTGACTTTTACCTTCTCCTGATTTCTCTTTTCAAATCTGCTATCAAGTCCTGTGTATCCAACCTTCACAATGTCTCCCACGTGCATATCCTTTTTTTATACACCCACTGCTGCCATTCTTTTAGGCAACAAAGGGAAGAAGATATTGCCTGCACACTGTAGGTCAGATGGCTTGCTACTATCCTGTCCAAAAGTCTAGCACATATCATTAAAGAAATTATTGGGGACCATTTAGAAAGTCAAAACAGTCACTAAAAGTCATTGTGATTTTAGCAAGAACCCAGTAATGCCAGATTAATCTAATTTCTCGTTTTTACCTGGTAGATGCAGCTGTACCTTTATCCTTTTCAGAATCTCTCCCATATTACATCCATTTTAAAAGTTTTAGTTAGCTTGTATGTAATTTTTTTCATATTGTTTTTGTCTTTCTCTATATACCACCCTGTAGGGGGTCCCTTGAGACATCCTTATCTAACAATGACTTAAAGGTACCTTTTGATCTGATTTTGATTAACCTGAGTCTTAAGTTTACCCAGCTTTGCTGACTAGCAGTATGTGAAACTTCTCAGTTCTTAGTTCCTTTCTGTTTTTTTCATGTTTTTTATTCTTCCTTCTTTTCTTCCATCTTTCCTTCTTTGCATTCTTCTCTTTCCCTCCTTCCTCCTTTCGCATTGTCTTCCATCGGTCTTCAGTTCTGAAGCAGTACAGAATAGCTCTGTTCCTCCTTCTACGTGATAGGCCTTCAAATATTTGGACACAGCTTCGCATCTTTCCCCTTATTTCCCTGTGCTTCCTATCTGAAATAAACAAGAGGCTGGCGATCATTTAATGTTACCTCCGTGTAGTGTGGCCAGTAACTTTAACACCTGTAGGGATTACGATAATTATTGTAGCCGATGTGAAATATGCTCTTGTATCAACATCTAGTCTGACAGTAAATATGTTCAGTTGGCTGCAGAGTTCAATATTCTTTATGTAGAATGGTTGATCTGGATTTAATTTCTTTTTGGACCTTAATAAACGAGTCGATTGTTAGTCATTTGTTTTCATTACAGAATATATATACCAGTCCCATCAACACAAACAAAATGCTGTCTGTGAATGAAGATGCTGCTGCCATTTCATTACCAATGAAACATAACTTTTAGTTGACTTTTCCCAGGGTAGAAATGGATTTGCCCTGGTTTGCAAACCACGTTTGGCTATAAAAGTTATGAGTTTAGACTCAGAGTCACCATGTTCTGATGGAGGCGGGAGAGAGGGAGGAGTTACAATGACTGTCCCAGGATTCCTGACTCTTAATTTTGTAGGCTCTGAAAAAGGAGGGCCATTAATGAGAACAGAGCAGGTGAACTGAGGTAGCTCCAGATGGATTAGTAATTGAAACATGAGAAATGAGGCTTTCATTAGAGAAACTTGATTCAAAATTCTTTTTACAATTACTATTGCTAACTATATTTCCATTTATTCTATTCTTTCTCTCTTTTGTCCCTCCTCAAAAGTGTTTTGCTTCCAACCACTTTCCCTCTCTTAATATATCTTCCCTGAGAACAATTTGTTCCAATGGTCATGAGGATGGTCGAAACAGACTCAGTGGAGGGCTTAGAACTTGGTCAGACATCAAAGACGTCGAGGTTGTCCACTACATCCCAGGCCATTGCCAGTCATCTAGATTTTTGTCTTGCCACTGAATTTGGTGATTTTGGAAGAGAGAGTGAGGCTCATGGCTTTGTACAGCTCTGCCTCATTTAAATCCAGTTTACTCTCACACAAGTCAAGATGACGGTCTATGATGTTGTTGGACTTCTTCAGAAAAGAAGGATGAACAACAGTTGTCCTAATTCTCTAAGATCTTATATTTTGCAGTGAAATGATACTCCTCCTATACCTCCGGTACCCAGAGCATAATCTTGTGCAATAACAGAGATAACTTGTACAATGTCCTATAACAAGTAAGTGGATAAGCATGGATTTGACTTGAATTCCTTGTTCCCCTCTACAGTGAGCTGGCTGCCTCTCATATATCCTGAGTACCCTGTTTGTATTGTGTGCCTGGAATATGCTTTGAAATAAGATCCCCTGAACTCCAGGTCACTGCTTTAGCCTGGAAAGGAGGTTTGTCATACTTTGTTCATTTGTTACTTGGCTGTCTCAAATGTATGTTTACTGACAAAAGATATATGTGTGCAATCAGTCTCCGTTCATCTAAATGCATTTCTTTTTTTGCATTTGCTGCCTGGACTAATTTTTTATATGTGTTTTATTAAGTTGGAGACATTTTTTCCAGTTAATGATATCTATCTTGAAAGTGATGAACGGTGTACTGAGGCAATGTTCGTTTGCATCATTAACCATTAGAAACAGTTAGAGAGGAATTATAGAGTAATCCCTCATTATGTTTAGCAGAAAGTGTTTTTCTTGAAAATGAGCAATCTAATGATAATCACATTTTATAGATGCAAACAATTTCAAATTTCTTATGAAAACAATCTGTGTTCAAAAGTCATTATTGTGCTAGTTTAATAAGCCATTCTACTAAATTGTCTGGAAATCTGGTAGGGTAGAATGATGAATTTCCATGGAACTCTGGGCAGAAGTCAGGCCTCTAGTCTGGAAGGGGAAGTTGGAACAATGTTCTCTCCCTGAAACCTGTTTCTTTCACAAAATGACTTTCACATCCATGTTCTCTCTCTGATTGTATGTTTTTCAAGGGTCATGACATCATGGCACAAAAATAAATTAGGAATGGAGGTGCATTCTCTCTGCCCAGTGGGGCAATGTGGTGTGGTGGAGAGAATGCTAACCTTTACATTGGGGACATCTTCTCTGAATCTTACCTCTAAAAATCACCAGCTCTGTGATCTTTGGCAGCAAGTCACTTAACTTCTCTTGACCTCAGTTTCCTCATCTGTCAAATATATAGATTTGACTAGATTATCCAGAGGTTAAGAGTTCTTCCCTTGCCAATGAAATCATGAATCTCTGATTAATTACTACTGATTATTAATGCCACTAATTATTATTACATTTATATAGTACTTTTAAAGTTTTCAAAGTACTTTCCATTCATCGTCACACTTGAGTCTTCCAACAAGTCTGTAAGGGAGGTAATATAGGTATTAAGGACAGGGACTGGATCTGTGTTTTCATTAGGAGAAGGAACTTTCAGATAAGGAAGCTCCCTCTGCCAGGGCAGGTCATTATCTTTGGGACGCATAGCTTAAAGTCTAAGAAAGTTACCCAGGGCACTGAGAGGTTGAATGACTTGCCTAGGGTCACACAACCAGAGGCCAAGCTTGAATCCAGATCTTGCCTCTGAACCTAATTTTTTCTTGTGACTTAATGAGTCTTTTACAGTGTTATTAACCCTATTTTACAGATAAGTGAACCGAGGCTCCAGAAATATAAGTAAATTAGTACCTACATTACGTAAGTACTAAATATCAGTGTAAGGAGATATATTTACACACACCTACATAGATGCATACTACATATATCTGTTTATTTTTTTATATACCATACTTATGGAATGTAGCATTGGAAGATATTTCTGATCCTTTCTAATTTGTTAATTCTGGGCTTCTGGGCTGCCTTTTGTAGTGTTCTGGGGCTCAGTGTTATTGGTGAATGGAAGCGTTTCCTGGTCGATCGTCAAACACTGATGAAGCACCCATTCTGTGCCAGCTCTGGTGCCAATAACTGGAGCTATAAGATAGCCAGCAAAAATGGAAGGTAATCTGGGGTGGGATGAACAGAGTAAGGTCTTAGGCCAAAGGTGGAATTTGAGCAGAGGCTAGAAGGAAGCCAGGGAAGATGGGAGTTGGAGGTGACCAAGGGGTTCACTCCAGATATGGGAGAATAAGGAGTACAAAGTATGGAGTCGTTGAGGAATAGATAAAATGGCAATACTCAGGGACACTGGGCTTCTTCCAACACTGGCAAATGTCCAAGGTGACCCAAACTCTTCCTACTTTCAAGTCGCACTTGACATTGTTATTCGGTTGGATTACTGAGCAAAGTTTTGTTGTGTTTATACCATAGAATCTTCTTGTCTGATGATAAATTAACTTTTGAAAATAGATACGAGATCATGTGCCTCTCTCTTGTCTCCTGTTATATCTCATGTTTCTGATATGATAGCAAAAAAAGAGAACAGAGTTGATTTATATTTTTGTGCCTGGAAAATCTTTTTCCATCAAGGTTGTATTTAAATACAAAGTCATACTTACACTATGAGAAAAAAATGATTGCTTTGGGACTGCTGACCTGCACCCTCCTGGGTATCTTCCTCTCTGTCTCCTTTCAGAACTGGGGGGAAGAGAGAGATGATAACTCATAGAAAACAGGGGATCTGGAGAGATAGAAAGAGATTTGGATATGTGTGGGATCCATAAAGTGAGGAGAAGAATGACTTCCAAAATGGGAAGATTGAAATGGATAGAAGTTTGAGTGGGAGAGGGTGTTAAGGTTGAGGGGGCCCCTTAACAGGACTGGATTTGGAGGATTAGATTTGAGCAGGGTGTATTTGTTTAGAATGCACATGGGGGAAATTAGGACAGGGACTAGGAAGTACCACGAAAAGAAGTTGGAGGGAAAGGTTAATTTTAGTAATAATATCTGACATGTAATAGTAGCTTAGCATTTCTATGGCATTGTGAGGTTTATAAAGAGCTTTACAATAGCTTACCTCATTTGATCCTCAAATAATTCTATGAAGGAGGTACTATTGTGAGCTATATTTTACAGATAAGGAAGCTGAGGCACAGGGGGTTAAAGTGACTTGCTCAGCATCAATCAGCTAAATGCCATAGACATAAAATCTAACTCTGAGCTTCCTGACTTTAAGTCCAGCATACTATCTATTGTGCCACTTAACTGCCTTGTAAGGGGCTTATTGTTAAAGATTATTGGTTACACAGTATATTGGAAAGAGAGCTGGATCTGGATTTGAATTCTGACCCTGCCAATCACAGTGTGACAGACCTTGAGCAGATCAATTAATCTAGCCATCCTTAAATTTTCTCATCTGTGAGGTGAGGGAGGCAGACCAGATGACCTCCAAAATCCTTCCAAAACTTTTGTTATGATTTTATGATCTCCAGAAATATTTTGGACTACTGGTTGATAGGGTCAGCATGGGCTCCATAAAATTTAAAAACCTAAAGAGATATTTTCCCCCCGACTCCAGGAACAATAACTTATAATGTGGTTTCTATTTTATTAGAGAGCAATGCATGAATATATGAAAACATTAAATGCTGAGGTTTTGTGATTAGACACATTAGTATGAAAAAAATCTCATAACAATCGTGTGAGGGAGTTAGTGTACCTATGCTTATTCCTATTCTTCAGGTCAGAAAACTAACCCAGAGAAGTAAAATTATTTGTTTCAGTTAATCCATGTGAAAGCACTGAGTTGAATCCTTATCTTAAGGCTCTTCCCATTACCCAGTCAGTTTTTTATGTCAATATTGAAATTTCTTTGCTTTAGTTCATCTTTGCTCATTGCCTCCTCAATTTATTAGGACTGACTCCCCCATCCTCCTAGTCTTCTTCTGATCTTCTAGAATGAGGCTTGATGGGGATATTATACAAATACTCGTCTACTCTTGCATAATTAGTATGATCATCATAAATCTATCTATTAGATTAAAAATAGGCATCAACAATCATTCTCTGAATGTTAATAAAATCACTACTTTTGCACATTTGCAGTTCCTTAATACTTAAAACACCCTACTCATTAGCTAGCATATGTGTGCTAGAATGATAATAGCTACCATTTATATAGTATTTTCAAAACACTTTGCACATGTGAAGTCATTTGATCCAGATATTAAAACACATTTGACATGCTCATCCTCTGCCCTATAAATTGCTAAGCATATGCACGTATATATAGGTTGTATATCATGCATATGTACATTTGTGTATTTACATATGTCCAATTACAAGTAAAAACTATTTTTATATCAAAAAAAGTTTTTTTGAATTCCACATTTTCTCCCTCTATTCTTACACCCTCATGGAGAAGGCAAGCAATTTGAGAAAGGCTATAAATGTGCGGTCATGCAAAGCATATTTTCGTATTAATCATGTTATAAAAGAAAATAGAGATCAAAAAAACTCCCAGAAAACTAAAGAAGGTTAAAAAAAGAATATGTTTTGATCTGCATTCAGACCCCATCATTTCTTTTTCTGGAGGTGGAGAGCATTTTTCATCAGAAGAGCTTTAAAATTGTGTTAGACTTTTGTTTTACTGGGAAGAGTTGAGTCATTCACCGTTGATCTTATACACTATTGCTGTTACTGTATACAGTGTTATTTCTGTTACTACTCACTTCACAATGTATCAGTTCACGTGTAAGTATTTCCAGGGTTTTTTGAAAGTATCCTGCCATTATTTTTTAATAGCACAGTAGCATTCCATCACAGTTATAAACCACAACTTGTTCATCTATTCCCCTCAATTTTCAATCTTTACCACCACAAAAAAGGGCTACCAGAAATATTTTTGTACATATAAGTCCTTTTTCTTTCTTTTTGATCCTTTCAGGATTCTAGTAGCATGATAAACCAGTAGTGATACTGCTGGGTCGAAATGTATACATCTGATTTTATAGCCCTTCGGACATAGCTCCAAATTGCTCACCAGAATTATTTTACGACTCCACTAACAGTCTAGTAGTGTACCAGTTTAATTTTGATTTCAGATTGGTTTGTCTGCCTTGAGTCTCTTTCCAATCTAATACAGTCCATCCTCCATTCAGCTATCAAAGTCATCTTCCTAAAGCATAGGTCTGATTAGGTCACCTCCTCCTTCCATTCCATAGATTCTGCTGCCATTGTTGTTCAATCTTTTCAATCATGTCTGACTCTTCATGAGTCCTGGGGTTTTCTTGGCAGAGACACCGGAGGGGTTTTCCATTTTCTTCTTCAGCTCATTTTACAGAGGAGGAAACTGAGGCACACAGGGTGAAGTGTTATGTTATGAGTCACACAGCTGGTACTTATCTGAGTCCACATTTGAATTCAGGAAAATGAGTCTAACAGGAAGCCCAGTGCTCTATGCACTGCAGCACCACCTAGTGGCTCAATAAACTCTATTGGCTCCCTGATATCTATAAGATCAATTATGAACTCTCCTGTCTGGCTCTAAAAGACCTTTTTAAAAAACCTGACACCTTCCTAAATTTTAAATTTCCTTATACCTCCCTACCCTAGCCTCCAACATATTCTGTGCAGCTAAGGACACTGACCTTCTTACTGTTCCTCACACAAGACCTTTATTTCCTGACTCTGCCTTTTCACCAGCTGTCCTTCATGCCCCATATTCCCTCAGGTCCCATATGTTCATTTCTGCATCATGAATTCCTTTAAGGCCCAGCTAAATTTCACTTTCTACCAGAAGCCCTTCTTTCTCTGTACCACTGTTAATCCTTTCCCTTCTCAGATTACCTTCCTTCTAAGCTGTCTATGCTGTTTGTATCCACAGTTGTTTCCATGTTGCTTCCCCCTTAGAATGTGAGATCTTTTATGGCAGGGATTGTGTTTTTACCTCTATTTGATTTCCATCATTTAGTTCAGTTATCTAGAACACAGCAACCACTCAAGAAATACTTGTTGACTAGCTGATTGGCTGCTGAAGGGGCTGCGGTGGGCTGTAGGACTGTGGGCTCCTTCTCATCCTCAGTGATAGCCATCGAGGCTGAGGAGAAATCTGACCTTTTGAGGGTGGTGAAAGGAATAGCACCTTATTATTATTAGCATATCAAGGAAGGAAGAAACGATAGCTAGAGAGTGTGGGAAAAAGGGGGGAGGAGAAGGTTGCAACTGTAGGGAATAGCACTGAGAACACACAAAGGCTGCCTCTAATCTATCACATAAAAGCAATAAAAAGAGATACACAGCTGGGGTCTGAAGCCTGCCCCTAATCATATGGGGTCCACTCAAAGATCCTTGTCTGATGATGACTTAAAGGTCCCCTTTGATCAAATTTTGATTAACTTGAGCCATGAGTTTACCCAGTTTCGCTGTCTAGAAGTCAATGAGTTTTGTCACTTTTTCCTTTGTTTTCTTTTTTTTAGTTTTTTATTTTTCTTTCCTCCCTCCCTTCCTTCGTTCCTTCCTTCCTTCCTTCCTTCCCTTCTTTCTTTCTTTCTTTTCTTTCTTTCTTCCTTCCTTCCCTTTCTTTCTTTCTCTTTCTTTCTTTCTTTCTTCCTTTCTTTATTTTTTCTTTCAATACTTCCTTTCTTCCTTTTTTCTTCCATCCTTCCTTCCTTCTTACTACCTTCTATAGTTCCTTCCTTCCTTCTCTCCCTCTTTCCCCACTTACATTTATCTTTTCTTCTGTTGAATGTTCTATATCTTTTTTCTTTCTCTTTCTTTCATTTTCTCTCACTATCCATTTCACTCTTCTTCTTATAGAAGGGATATGTACTTCATCGAAATGTTATCAATTTTTAAGAAACTAACCTTCCTGTATATTTCTCCCTGGTGACCTCTTTTGTCTAAAAAATTTTAAGGGGACCTCAGGAATAACATTATATAAAATGGGTATGAAAAGCAAACAATGTCTGATAGTAAAAAGTAATTCCCCGAACAATAACATTTAATTACATGGCACCAAAGGCATGGAAATCACAATTTAAGAAGGTACAGCACAGGAAAATTATTGATGGCATGTTCATAGTCTAAAATTGTGTATTAAAGGGTAAATGAAGGCAAAGACAGAAGGATTATGGGGTGTGATCCATACATACTGACAGTATTGGTCCTTATTGGCACTTGGTGCTCAAGTGTAGAATGAGATTTAGAATTTTGGGGAAGAGAGGAGTAAGGATCATTGCATTATAATGTCCAGACATTATTCTCTATATCATTTTCGGAAAAATGGGCTTTTCTACAATGTTTACTCAATGACAGCTTTACCAGCTAGGAGGTAGTCCACTGAGAAATCCATGGCTGACAGTCACTTGTAAGTCATATTTTCATTAACTTGAGATATGAGTTTACCCAGCACTTCTGATGAGAATTCAATGAATCTTGTCAGTTTTGCCTGCCTTTTAAAAAATTTTCCTTCCTTTTTAGCCTTCCTTCCTTCCTTCCTTTTCATCTTCTATCCCTTCTTACATCTGTGTTTTCTTCTCTTGAATGCCCTATATCTTTATTCTCTTTCTCTTTCATTCTGTCTCATTATTCATTTTACTCTCTGTCTTATAGAAGGGACATATACTTTTTCAAAATGTTATTAATTTAAAAAACCAAGCTCCCTGTATTTTTCCCTCCAGTGACCATTTTTGTCTAAAAAATTTTAAGTATATCCCAGGAATACTGTTATATATAAAATGGTTATGCAAAGGAAAAAATGTCTCATATTAAAATGTTATTACCTGATCCACCACATTTAGTGATAATGCTCTTTAGGCATGCTTTCCACTACTGAAGAAGGCAAGGCATTGCTAAAAACATTAACTAAATCTTCCTAGTCAAAAATTGGAATTTAAAGTGTAAAAAAAGCCAAAGATAGCAGGTTTCCTGGGATGTGACCCATATTTACTGACATTATTGACACTTGGTGTTGAATTGCAGAAAGAGATTTAGAATTTTTGGGAAGAGAAGTCAGGATCATTGCATTATAATGTCCAGCCATTAATCTCTATACTATTTTAGGAAAAATGGAACTTTCTTGTATGTTCATCCAGGGACAACTTTCCAAGCCAGCAAGGGGTCCATTGGGAGCTCTGTGGTTAACAGTGATGTGGGAGTTCTTTGTGATCATATTTTCATTAACTTGAGGCATGAGATTACCCAGCTCTATTGATGAGGATTCAATGAGTGTTGTCAATTTTGCCTGCCTTTTTAAATTTTTCTTTCCCTTTTTATGCTTCCTTCCTTCCTGTTTTTCCTCCTTCCTACCTTCATTGCTTCTTTCTTTCTTCTTTCTCTCTGTCCATCCTTCCTTCCTCCCCACCCTCCTTCCCCATTTACATCCATCTTTTTTTCTGTCGAATTTCCCATGTTTATTTTCTCTTTCATTGTCTGCCACTGCCCATTTTACACTCCTTCTTATAGAGAGGCTATATACTTGGTCAAAATATTATTAAGTTTGAAAAACTAAGCTTCCTTTTCTTTTAATCCCTGTGATATCTTTTGTCTAAAAAAATTTAGTGGACCTCAGGATTACTTTATTTAAAATGAGTATTTAAAGGAAACAGTGCCTGATAGCAAACTAATTCCCAGAACCACAACATATAATTACATCCCCTACACTGCATTATAATGTCCACACATTAGTTTCTATCCAACTTTAGGAAAAAAAAGGCATTTTCCATTATATTCGTTCAGGAAGGCTTTCCCAGTCCTCAGGGGGTCCACTGAAAGATCAGTGGGTGATTGTGATTTGGAAGTCATATTTTGATTAATCTAAGACATGATTTTACCCAGTTATGCTCAAGAGAATTCAATGATTCTTATCATTTTTCTTCCTTTTTATGTTTCCTTCCTTCCTTCTTTCTTCCTTCTTCTTTTTTTCCTTCTTTCCTTCTTTCCTTTTTTCCTTCTTCCTTCCTTCCTTCCTTCTTTCCTTGCTTTTTTCTTCCTTTGTTCTTTCATTCCTTTTTGCCTTTTTTTTTCCTTATAAGACTCTCTCCACTATTACATCCATTTATTTGTTTTAATTGTCATCCCATTTTTTCATATTTCTGTTGTCTCTCTCACTATCCCACCCTGTAGGGGCTCCTTTGAGAGATCCTTATCTGATAGTGACTTACAGGTCCCCTTTAATCATTTTTTGATTAACCTGAGCTTTGAGTTTATCCAGCTTTGCTGACTATTACTAAATGAAGCTTTTCGTTTCTTAGTTCCTTAGCCTTTTTACCCTTTTTATTCTTCTTTCCTTTTTTCCCTTCTACCTTCCTTCCTTCCCTCCTTCCATCCTTCCTCCTAAGTACCTTCTGTAGTCCTATACTAGCTCTTTCTTTCTTCCTTTTTTTCCTTCCTTCCTTCCTTCCTTCTTACCTTCCTTCCTTCCTTTCTTGCTATTTTCCTTACTTCTTTCCTTCTTTTTTCCATTTTTCGTACCTTCTTTTTTTCCTTGTTGGCCTTTCTAGACTTTTATATCAATCTGTTTTTGTTTTAGTAGTCCTATGTCTTTTTTTATGATTCTTTTGTCTCCTACCTAACCCTACAGGGGTCCTAAAGTGAGTAGGACTCTACAGGGGGTCCACTGAGTGGATTTTATCTTACTATGACTTTAAGGTCCCTTTTAGATACATTTTGATTAACCTGAGCCATGAGCTTACCGCATTTTGTTGGCTAGGAGTCAATGAATGTTGTTCCTTCTTTTCTTATTGTTCTTTTGCCTTTAATTTTTCCTTCCTTCTATCCTTTCTTCCTTCCTTCCTTCCTTTGTTCCTTCCTTAGTTCCTTCCTTTCTTTTTTTTTTCCTTTTGAGACTCTCTCCCGTATAACATCCATTTTGAAAATTTTACTTATCTTGTATGTTACTTTTTTCTTATTGCTTTTTTCTCTCTCTCTATACCCCCCTGTAGGGAGTCCCCTGAGACATCCTTTTCTGACAATGACTTAAAGGTACCCTTTGATCTTATTAACCTGAGTATTAAGTTTACCCAGCTTTGCTGACTAGCAGTAAGTGATTCTTCTCAGTTCTTAGTTACTTTCTGTTTTTTTTTTCATGTTTTTTATTCTTCCTTCTTTTCTTCCATCCTTCCTCCTTTGCATCCTTCCTCTTTCCCTCCTTCCTTTTTTTTTTTCTTCCTCTTCTTTTTTTCCATATTTCTGCCGACCAAAATTGAAGAGGGTACAGCATAGGTAAAATAATGATGAAATATTCTTGATATTTATATTTCCTATCTGAATTTTCAGAGAAAGCAGGAGTACTGGAATGTGGCCCATACATACTGATTTTCTTGGTGCTTATTGATACTTGGTGTGCAATTGTAGAATTAGATTTAGAATTTGGAAGAAGAGAGAAGTCCCCTACATTGCATTATAATGTCCACACATTAATTTCTATCCAACTTTAGGAACAAAAGGCATTTTCCATTATGTTCTTTCAGGGAAGGCTTCCCCACACTGCAGGGGGTCCACTGAAAGATCAGTGGTTGATTCTGATTTGGAGGTCATATTTTGATTAATCTAAGACATGATTTTACCCAGTTATGCTCAAGAGAATTCAGTGATTCTTGTCATTTTTCTTCTTTTTATGTTTCCTCTCTTCCTTCCTTCTTTTCTCCTTTCTTTTTTTCCTTCCTTCCTTTTTTCCTTTTTCCTTCCTTCTTTCCTTGCTTTTTTCTTCCTTCGTTCTTTCATTCCTTTTTGCCTTCTTTTTTTCCCTTATAAGACTCTCTCCACTATTACATGTATTTATTTATTTTAATTGTCATCCCATTTTTTTCATATTTCTGTTTTCTCTCTCACTATTCCACCCTGTAGGGGGTCCTTGGAGAGATCCTTATTTGATAGTGACTTAAAGGTCCCCTTTGATCATATTTTGATTAACCTGAGCTTTGAGTTTACCCAGCTTTGCTGACTACTTCTAAATGAATCTTTTCATTTCTTAGTTCCTTAGCCTTTTTACCTTTGTTTTTATCCTTCTTTCCTTTTTTCCCTTCTTCCTTCCTTCCTTCCTTCCTTCCTTCCTTCCTTCCTTCCTTCCTTTCATCCTTCCTCCTCAGTACCTTCTGTAGTCCTATACTTGCTCTTTCTTTTTTTCTTTTCTCCTTCCTTCCTTCCTTGCTGCCTTGCTTCCTTGCTCCCTTCCTTGCTCCCTTCCATGCTTCCTTCCTTCCTATTTTACTTAGTTCCTGCTTTCCTTCCTTTTTTCCTTTCTTCCTTCTTCCTTTTTTTCCTTGTCGGCCTTTATATCTTTATATATCAATCTGTTTTTTTTTTTAGTTGTCTTAGATCTTTTTTTCTGTTTCTTTTCTCTCCTAACTAACCCTACAGGGATTCTTAAGGGGGTAGGGCTCTACCAGGGCTCCACTATATGGTCTTTAGCTTACTGGGACTTCAAGATTCCTTTTTGATATATTTTGATTAACCTGAGCCACAAGCTTCCCGCATTTTGTTGGCTAGACACCAATAAATGTTGTCCCTTCTTCCTTTTTTTTGTTATTGTTCTTTTGCCTTTTATTTTTCCTTGCTTCTTTCCTTCCTTCCTTCCTTAGTTCCTTCATTTGTTTTTTTTTTTCCTTTTGAGACTCTCTCCCATGTTACATTCATTTTTAAAATTTTACTTATCTTATATGTTATTTTTTTTCATATTGCTTTTGTCTCTCTCTATATATATATACCCCCCTGTAGGGAGTTCTCTGAGACATCCTTATCTGACAATGACTTAAAGGTACCGTTTGATCATATTTTGATTAACCTTAGTCTTAAGTTAACCCAGCTTTGCTGACTAGAAGTAAGTGAATCTTGTCAGTTCTTAGTTCCTTTCTGTTTTCCTTTGTTTTTTATTCTTCCTTCCTTCCATCCTTTCTTCTTTGCATTCTTCTATTTTACATCCTTCCTCCTTTTTTCTTCCTCTTCGTTTTTTCCATATTCATGCCAACCAAAATTCAAGAGGGTAAAGCATAGATAAAATATTGATAAAATCTTCTTGATATTTATATTTCAAATTTGAATTGTCGGAGAAAGCAGGATTACTGGAATGTGGCCCATACATACTGGTTGTCTTAGTCCTTATTGATACTTGGTGTGCAAATGTAGAATTAGATTTAGAATTTGCAAGAAGGGAGAAGTCCCCTACATTGCATTATAATGTCCACACAATACTTTCTATCCCACTTTAGGGAAAAAAGCACTTTCCATTATGTACACCCAGGGAAGGTTTTCTCACTCTGCAGGGCGTCCACTGAAAGACCAGTGGCTGATCGTGTTTTGAAGGTCATATTTTGATTAATCAGAGACATGATTTTACCCAGTTATGCACATGAGAATTCAATGATTCTTGACATTTTTCCTTCCTTTTAATTTTTCCTTTCTTCTTCCTTCCTTCCTTCCTTCCTTCCTTCCTTCCTTCCTTCCTTCCTTCCTTCCTTCCTTCCTTCCTTCCTTGTTTCCTTCATTCCTGCCTTCTTTTTTTCCTTGTAAGACAATCTCCACTATTACATGCATTTATATTTTTAATTGATATCTAATTTATTGTTCCTATTTCTTTTGTCTCTCTCACAATCCCACCCTGTAGGGGGTCCTTTGAGACATCCTTATCTGATAGTGACTTAAAGGTACCCTTTGATTATATTTGGATTAACCTACTTGAGTTTACCAGCTTTGCTGACTACTAGTGAGTTAATCTCTTCAGTTCTTAGTTCCTTACCTTTTTTTACCTTTGTTTTTATTCTTCCTTCATTTTTTTCACTTCTTCCTTCCTTCCATCCTTCCTTCTTACTACGTTCTATAGTTCTATAATTTCTCCTTCTTTTCTTCTTCTTTTTTTCCATCCTTTATTCCTTCCTTTTTTCCATTTTCCTTTTTTCCTTGTTCCTTCTTTCCTCCTTTACTTACTTCTTTCCTTCCTTTTTTCCGTTTTTCCTTACTTTTTTTTTCTTTGTCGTCCTTTCTACCCTTATATATCAATCTGTTTTTGTTTTAGTTGTCCTATGTCTTCTTTTCTGTTTCTTTTGTCTCCTAACTAACCCTACTAAGAGGTCTTTGTCTCACTGTGACTTCAAGGTCCCTTTTGAGTATATTTTGATAAACCAGTGCCATTATCTTACCCCCCTTTGCTGGCTAGAAGTCAATGAGTGTTGTCTCTTTTCCTTCTTTTTTTTTTATTCTTTTGACTTTTATTTTTCCTTCCTTCCTTCCTTCCTTCCTTCCTTCTTTTTTTCCTTTTCAGATTCTCTTCCGTATTACATCCATTTAAAAATTTTCAGTTATCTTGTGTATTGTTTTTTTCATATTTCTTTTGTCTCTCTCTACATACCACCATGTAGGGGGTCCCCTGAGACATCCTTATCTGACAATGATTTAAAGTTACCCTTTGATCATATTTTGATTAACATGAGTCTTAATTTTACCCAGCTTTGCTGACTAGAAGTAAGTTAATCTTGTCAGTTCCTAGTTCCTTTCCATTTTTTCCTTTGTTTTTTATTTTCTTTCTTCCTTCCATCCTTCCTTTTTTGCATTCTTCCTCTTTCCCTCCTTTCTCTTTTTTTTCTTCCTCTTCCTTTTTTCCATATTTACGTCAAGCAAAATTTAAGAGGGTACAGCATAGGTAAAATATTGGTGGAATCTTCTTGATGTTTATATTTCAAATTTGAATTGTCACATCGAAAGCAGGATTACTGGAATGTGGCCCATACATATTGATTGTCTTGGTCCTTACTGATACTTGGTGTGTAATTATAGAATTAGATTTAGAATTTTCAAGAAGAAAGAAGTCAGCTACGTTGCATGATAATGTCCACACATTAGTTTCTATTGTACTTTATGAAAAAAGGCACTTTCTATTATGTTGACTCCGGGAAGGTTTTCTCACTCTGCAGGGGTCCACAAAAGGTCAGTGACTGATCGTGATTTGGAGGTCATATTTTGATTAATCTGAGACAAGATTTTACCCAGTTATGCTCATGAGAATTCAGTGATTGTCATTTTTCCTTCTTTTTTATGTTTCCTTCCTTTCTTCCTTCCTTCTTTCTGCCTTCTTCCTTCCTTCCTTCCTTGCTTCCTGTCTCCTTTTTTTCCTTGTACAACTCCCTCCACTATTACATCCATTTTTAAATTTTAATTGTCATCCCTTTTTTTTCTGTATTTCTATTGTCTCTCTCACTATCCCACCCTGTAGGGTGTCCTTTGAGAGACCCTTATCTGATAGTGACTTAAAGGTACCCTTTGATCATATTTTGAATAACCTGACTCTTGAGTTTAACCAGCTTGGCTGACTACTAATATTTGTAGCTTTTCAGTTCTTAGTTCCTTACCTTTTTTACCTTTGCTTTTTTCTTCCTTCCTTTTTTCCCCTTCTTCCTTCCTTTCTTCCCAACTTTCATCCTTCCTCCTTAGTACCTTTTGTAGTCCTATACTTTCTCTTTCTTTCCTTCATCTTTTTTCCACCCTTTCTTTATTCCTTCCTTCCTTTCTTCCTTCCTTTTTTCCTTACTTTCTGCTTTTCTTCCTTTTTTTCCCATTTTTCTTTCCTTCTTTTTTTCCTTGTCGGCCTTTCTAGCCTTATATATCAATCTGTTTTTGTTTTAGTTGCCCTATGTCTTTTTTTCTGTTTTTTTTGTCTCTTAAATAACCCACTCTACAGGGGGTCTACTCAGTGTCCTTTGTCTGACTATGACTTCAGGGTGCCTTTTGATTTATATTTTGATTAACCTAAGCCATGAGCTTACCTACCTTTGCTGGCTAGAAGTAAATGAGGGTTGTCTCTTCTTCCTTCTTTGTTTTTATTCTTTTGCTTTTTATTTTTCCTTCCTTCCTTCCTTCCTTCCTTCCTTCCTTCCTTCCTTCCTTCCTTCCTTCCTTCCTTCCTTCCATCCTTCCGTCCATCCTTTCTATCTTCCTTCCTTTCTTCCTTTATCTTTTCCTTACTTCTTTCTTTGCTTTTGTTTTTTCCATTTTTCCATCCTTTTTTTTCCTTGTCACCCTTTCTAGACTTATACATCAATCTGTTTTCGTTTTGATTGTCTTATGTCTGTTTTTCTAACTAACCCACTCTACAAGGGGTCCACTGAGAAGTCCTTGTCTGACTATGATATCAAGGTCACTTTTGATTATGTTTTGATTAAACTGAGCCATGAGTTTACCCCATTTTGCTATATAGAAGTCAATGAGTGTTGTCTCTTCTTCCTTTTTTCTTTATATTCTTTTACCTTTTATTTTCCTTCCTTCCTTCTTTCTTTCCTTTGTTTTCTCTGTCCTTCCTTCCGTCATTCCTTTCTTCCTTTTTTTCCTTTTGAGACTCTCTCCCGTATTACATCCATTTTAAAAATTTTAGTTAGCTTGTATGTTATTTTTTCATATTACTTTTGTCTCTCTCTTTATACCCTGTAGGAGGTCCCCTGAGACAACCTTATCTGACAATAACTTAAAGGTACACTTTGATCCTATTTAGATTAACCTGAGTATTAATTTTACCCAGCTTTGCTGACTAGCAGTAAGTTTATCTTGTCAGTTCTTAGTTCCTTTCTGTTTTATTTTTCATGTTTTTTATTCTTCCTTCTTTCCTTCCATCTTTCCTCCTTTGCACCCTTCCTCTTTCCCTCCTTCCTTCTTTTTTTATTCCTCTCCTTTTTTCCATATTGCTGCCCACCAAAATTTAAGAGGGTACAGCATAGGTAAAATATTGATGAAAACTTGTTGATATTTATATTTCATATTTGAATTTTCAGAGAAATCAAGATGACTGGAATGTGGCCCATACATACTGATTGTCTTGGTCCTTATTGATACTTGGTGTGCAATTGTAGAATTAGATTTAGAATTTGCAAGAAGAGAGAAGTCCCTACCTTGCATTATAATGTCCACAAATTAGTTTCTATCCAACTTTAGGAAAAAAAAGGCACTTTCCATTATGTTCACCCAGGGACTGCTTTCCCACTCCACAGGGGGTCCACTGAAAGACCAGTGGCTGATCGTGTTTTGAAGGTCATATTTTGATTAATCTAAGACATGATTTTACCCAGTTATGCTCATGAGAATTCAGTGCTTCTTGTCATTTTTCCTTTTTTATGTTTCATTCTTTCCTTCCTTCTTTCTCCTTCCTTCCTTATCTCCTTCCTTTTTTCCTTCCTTCATTCTTTGGTTCCTTCCTGGCTTCTTCTTTTTTTTTTTTTTTCTTATAAGACTCTCTCCACTATTACATCCATTTATTTATTTTAATTGTCATCCCATTATTTTCTGTATTTCTATTGTCTCTCTCACTATCCCACCCTCTATGGGGTACTTTGAGAGATCCTTATCTGATACTGACTTAAAGGTGCCCTTTGATCATATTTTGATTAACCTGAGTCTTGAGTTTAACCAGCTTGGATGATTACTAGTAATTGTAGCTTTTCAGTTCTTGGTTCCTTACCTTTTTTACCTTTGTTTTTATTCTTCCTTCCTTTTTACCCTTCTTCCTTCCTTTCTTCCCTCCTTTCATCCTTCCTCCTCAGTATCTTCTGTAGTCCTATACTTGCTCTTTCTTTCCTTCTTTTTTCCATCCTTTCTTCCTTCTTCCTTTCTTTTTTCCTTACTTTCTGCTTTCCTTCCTTTTTTTCCATTTCTCCTTCCTTCTTTTTTCCTTGTTGGTATTTCTAGCCTTATCTATCAATCTGTTTTTATTTTAGTTGTACTATGTCTTTTTTTCTGTTTCTTTTGTCTCTTAACTAATCCACTCTACATGGGGTCTACTCAGTGTTCTTTCTCTGACTATGACTTCAAGGTCAGAGATTGATTATATTTTGTTTAACCTGAGCTATGAGCTTGCCCACCTTTGCTGGCTAGAAGTAAATGAGGGTTGTCTCTTCTTCCTTCTTTGTTTTTATGCTTTTGCCTTTTATTTTTCCTTCTTTCCTTTCTTCCTTCTTTCTTTCCATCCTTCCTTCCTTCTTTCCTTTCTCTTTTCCTTCCTTCCTTCTTTCCTTTCTTTTTTTCCCGATTTTTCTGTTCTTTTTTTAGTTGCAGCCCTTTCTAACTTTTTGTTTTAATTGTCCTATGTCTGTTTTTCTGTTTCTTTTTCCTCTCTAACTAACCCACTCTACAGGGGGTCCAACTGAGAAGTCCTTGTCTGACTATGATGTCAAGGTCCTTTTTGAGTCTATTTTAATTAAGCTGAGGCATGAGCTTTCCCCACTTTGCTGGCTAGAAGTCAATGAATGTTGTTCCTTCTTTCTTTTGTCTTTTTATTCTTTAGCCTTTAATATTATTTATTTATTTCTTTGCTTTCTTCATTCCTTCCATCTTTCCTTCCTTCCTTCATTTTTTCCATCCTTCCTTCATTCCTTCCTTCTTTCCTTCCTCTTTGTCCTTTTCAGAATCTCTCCCATATTACATCCATTTTTAAAGTTTTAATTAGCTTGTATGTAATTTTTTTCATATTGTTTTTGTCTTTCTCTATATACCACCCTGTAGGGGGTCCCTTGAGATATCCTTATCTAACAATGACTTAAAGGTACCTTTTGATTTTCATTAACCTGAGTCTTAAGTTTACCCAGCTTTGCTGACTAGCAGTAAGTGAATCTTCTCAGTTCTTAGTTCCTTTCTGGGTTTTTTTCATGTTTTTTATTCTTCCTTCTTTTCTTCCATCTTTCCTTCTTTGCATTCTTCCTCTTTCCCTCCTTCCTCCTTTTTTTCTTCCTCTTCCTTTTTTCCTTATTGCTGCCGACCAAAACTTAAGAGGGTACAGCATAGGTAAAATATTGACTAAATCTTCTTCTTGATATTTATATTTCAAGTTTGAATTTTAAGAGAAAGCAGGATTACTGGAATATGGCCCATACACACTGACTGTTTTGGTCTTTATTGATACTTAGTGTGCAGTTGTAGAATTAGATTTAAAATTTGCAAGAAGAGAGAAGTCAGCTACGTTGCATTATAATGTCCACACATTAGTTTCTATCGTACTTTATGAATAAATGTAATTTCCATTATGTTGACCAAGGAAGGCTTTACCACTCCGGAAGGGGTCCACTAAAAGATCAGTGGCTGATTGTGATTTGGAGGTCATGTATTGATAAATCTCAGACATGATTTTACCCAGTTGTGCTCATGAGAATTCAATGATTCTTCTCATTTTTCCTTCTTGTTTATGTTTCCTTCCTTCCTTCCTTCCTTCCTTCCTTCCTTCCTTCCTTCCTTCCTTCCTTCCTTCTGTACTTCCTTCTTTCCTTCCTTCATTCTTTCCTTCCTGCCTGCCTTCTTTATTTTCCCTAAAAGACTCTCTTCACTATTACATGCATTTATTTATTTTAATTGTCATCCCATTTTTTTCTGTATTTCTCTTATCTCTCTCACTATCCCACCCTGTAGAGGTCCTTTGAGAGATCCTTATCTGATAGTGACTTAAGGTACCCTTTGATCATATTTTGATTAACCTGAACTTCCAGTTTACCCAGCTTTGTTGACTACTATTAAGTGAAGCTTTTCATTTCTTACTTCCTTACCTTTTTTTACCTTTGATTTTGTTCTTTCTTTTATCCCCTTCTTCCTTCCTTCCTTCCTTCCTTCCTTCCTTCCTTCCTTCCTTCCTTCTTATTTTCCTTATTTACTGCTTTCCTTCCTTTTTTCTATTTTTCCTTCCTTCATTTTTTCCTTGTCGCCCTTTCTAGCCTTATATATCAATCTGTTTTTGGTTTAGTTCTCCTATGTCTTTTTTTTTCTGTTTCTTTTGTCTCCTAACTAACTTTACAGGAGTTCTACAATGGGTAGTACTCTACAGGGGGTCCACTATGTGGTCTTTGTCTTACTATGAATTCAAGGTCCCTTTTGAATATATTTTGATTAATCTGAGCCATGAGCTTACTGCATTTTGCTGATTAGAAGTCAATGAATGTTGTCTCTTCTATCTTCTTTTTTTTTTTATTCTTTTGCCTTTTATTTTTCCTTGCTTCCTTTCATGCTTCCTTTATTCCTTCCTTCCTTCCTTCCTTCCTTCCTTCCTTCCTTTGTTCCTTCCGTCCTTCCTTCCTTAGTTCCTTCCATCCTTTTTGTCCTTTTCAGACTCTCTCCCCTGTTACATCCATTTTTTAAAATTTTAGATATCTTTTATGTTATTTTTTTTTCATATTGCTTTTGTATTTCTCTCTATAAGACCTGGTAGAGGGTCCCCTGAGACATCCTTATCTGACAATGACTTAAAGGTACCCTTTGATCTTATTAACCTGAGTATTAAGTTTACCCAGCTTTGCTGACTAGCAGTAAGTGATTCTTCTCAGTTCTTAGTTACTTTCTGTTTTTTTTCATGTTTTTTATTCTTCCTTCTTTTCTTCCATTCTTCCTCCTTTGCATCCTTCCTCTTTCCCTCCTTCCTTTTTTTCTTCCTCTTCTTTTTTTCCATATTGCTGCCGACCAAAATTGAAGAGGATACAGCATAGGTAAAATAATGATGAAATATTCTTGATATTTATATTTCCTATCTGAATTTTCAGAGAAAGCAGGAGTACTGGAATGTGGCCCATACATACTGATTTTCTTGGTGCTTATTGATACTTGGTGTGCAATTGTAGAATTAGATTTAGAATTTGGGAGAAGAGAGAAGTCCCCTACATTGCATTATAATGTCCACACATTAATTTCTATCCAACTTTAGTATCAAAAGGCATTTTCCATTATGTTCTTTCAGGGAAGGCTTTCCCAGTCCGCAGGGGATCCACTGAAAGATCAGTGGTTGATCATGATTTGGAGGTCATATTTTGATTAATATGAGACAAGATTTTACCCGAGTGTTGCTCATGAGAATTCAATGATTCTTGTCGTTTTTCCTTCTTATGTTTCCTTCCTTCCTTCATTCTTCCATCCTTCCTTTATTCTTCTATCCTTCTTTCCTTCTGTCTTTCCCTCCTTCCTTCCTTCCTTCCTTCCTTCCTTCCTTCCTTCCTTCCTGCCTGCCTGCCTGCCTGCCTTTGTTTTTCCTCATAAGACTCTCTCCAATATTACATCAATTTATTTATTTTAATTGTCATCCCATTTTTTCATATTTCTATTCTCTCTCATTATGCCAAACTGTAGTTGGTTCTTTCAGTGATCGTTATCTGATAGTGACTTAAAGTACCCTTTCATCATATTTTGATGAACCTTGAGCTTTGAGTTTATCTAGCTTTGCTGACTACAACTAAGTGAAGCTATTCAGTTCTTAGTTCCTTAGCTTTTTTACCTTTGTTTTTCTTCTTCCTTCCTTTTTTCCCTTTTTCCTTCCTTCCTTCCCTCCTTCTATCGTTCCTCCTTAGTACCTTCTGTAGTCCTACAGTTGCTCTTTCTTTCCTTCTTCCTTGCTTCCTTCCTATTTTAATTAGTTCCTGCTTTCCTTCCTTTTTTTCCTTTTTTCCTTCCTCCCTTTTTTCCTTGTCAGTCTTTCTATCTTTATATATCAATCTGTTTTTTTCAATTATCTTAGGTCTTTTTTTCTGTTTCTTTTGTCTCCTAACTAACCTTACAAGTGTCCTACAGGGGGTAGAACTCTACAGGGGGTCCACAGTGTGATCTTTGGCTTACTGGGTTTTCAAGGTTCCTTTTAGATATATTTTGAATAACCTGAGTCATGAGGTACCGCATTTTGTTGGCTAGAAATCAATGAATGTTGTTGCTTTTTCCTTCTTTTCTTATTGTTTTTTTGCCTTTTATTTTTCCTTGCTTCTGTCCTTCCTTCCTTCCTTTGTTCCTTCTGTCCTTCCTTCTTTAGTTCCTTCCTTACTTTTTTTCCTTTTCAGACTCTCTCCCGTGATACATCTATATTTTAAATTTTACTTATCTTGTATGTTATTTTTTTCATATTGTTTTTGTTTCTCTCTCTATACCACCCTGTAGGGGGTCCTCTGAGACATCCTTTTCTGAGAATGACTTAAAGGTACATTATCCTAAGTTTTAAGTTTGCCCAGCTTTGCTGACTAGCAGTAAGTGAATCTTCTCAGTTCTTAGTTCCTTTCTGTTTTTTTCATGTTTTTTATTCTTCCGTCTTTCCTTCCATCCTTCCTCCTTTGCATACTTCCTCTTTCCCTCCTTCCTTTTCTTTTCCCTTCTTCTTCCTTTTTTGCATATTGCTGCTGACCAAGATTGACGAGGGTACAGCATAAAGTATTGATGAAATCTTCTTGATATTTCTATTTTCTATTTGAATTTTCAGAGAAATCAGGAGTACTGGAATGTGACTCATACATACTGATTATCTTGGTCCTTATTGATACTTGGTGTGCAATTGTAGAATTAGATTTAGGATTTAGAAGAAGAGAGAAGTCCCCTACATTGCATTATAATGTCCACGCATTAGTTTCTATCCAACTTTAGGAACAAAAGGCATTTTCCATTATGTTCCTTCATGGTAGGCTTTCCCACTCCTCAGGGGGTCCACTGAATGATCAGTGGTTGATCCTGATTTGGAGGTCATATTTTGATTAATCTAAGACATGATTTTACCCAGTTACACTGAAGAGAATTTAATGGTTCTTGTCCTTTTTCTTCTTTTTTATGTTTCCTTCCTTCCTTCTTTCTTCCTTCTTTCTTTTTTCCTTCTTTCCTTCCTTTTTTCCTTCTTCATTCCTTCCTTCTTTCTTTCCTTTCTTTTTTCTTCCTTTGTTCTTTCATTCCTTTTTGCCTTCTTTTTTTTTCCTTATCAGACTCTCTCCACTATTACATCCATTTATTTATTTTAATTGTCATCCCATTTTTTTCGTGTTTCAATTGTCTCTCTCACTATTCCATCCTGTAGGGGGTCCTTTGAGAGATCCTTATCTGATAGTGACTTAAAGGTCCTCTTTAATCATATTTTGATTAACCTGAGCTTTGAGTTTACCCAGCTTTGCTGACTGCTACTAAATAAAGCTTTTCATGTCTTCTTACTTCCTTAGCCTTTTTACATTTGTTTTTATTCTTCCTTCCTTTTTTCCCTTCTACCTTCCTTCCTTCCCTCCTTCCATCTTTTCTCCTAAGTACTTTCTGTTGTCCTATAGTAGCTTTTTCTTTCCTTCTTCCTTTTTTCCTTCCTTCCTTATTTTCTTCCTTCCTTCCTTCATTGCTTCCTTCCTTCCTTCCTTCTTTCCTACCTTCCTTCCTTCCTATTTTCTTTACTTACTGCTTTCCTTCCTTTTTTGCCATTTTTCCTACATTCTTTTTTTCTTGCTGCCCTCTCTAGCCTTTTATATCAATCTGTTTTTCTTTTAGCTGTCCTATGTCTTTTTATGATTCTTTTGTCTCCTAACTAACCCTACAGGGGTCCTAAAGCAGGTAGGACTCTACAAGGGGTCCAGTGAGTCTTCTTTGTCTTAGTATGACTTTAAGGTCCCTTTTAGATACATTTTGATTAACATGAGCCATGAGCTTACCCCATTTTGCTGGCTAGAAGTCAGTGAATGTTGTCTCTTCTTCCTTATTTTCCTGTGCCTATTCTTTCTCCTTGCTTCCTTCCATGCTTCCTTCATTCCATCCTGGCTTCCTTCCGTCCTTCCTCCCTTGGTTCCTTTCTTCCTTTTTTTCTTTTTCAGACTCTCTCCCGTGTTACATCCAGTTTTCAAATTTTAGTTTGCTTTTATGTTATCTTTTTTCACAGTGCTTTTGTCTCTCTCTCTATACCACCTTGTAGGGGAGCCCCCTGAGACATCCTTTTGTGACATTTACTTAAAAGTACTCTTTGATCTTATTTACATTATCCTTAGTATTAAGTTTACCCAGCTTTGCTGATGAGTAGTAAGTGAATCTTCTCAGTTCTTAGTTCCTTTCCATTTTTTCATGTTTTTTATTCTTCCTTCTTTCCTTCCATCCTTCCTCCTTTGCATCCCTCCTCTATCCCTTCCTTTTTTTTTCTTCCTCTTCCTTTTTTGCATATTGCTGCAGACCAAGTTTGAAGAGGCTACAGCATAGGTAAAGTAATGGTGAAAACTTCTAGATATTTCTATTTCCTATTTGGATTTTCAGAGAAAGCAATAGTATTGGAATGTAGCCCATATATACTGATTGTCTTAGTCCTTATTGATACTTGGTATACAATTGTAGAATTACATTTAGAATTTGGAAGAAAAGAGAAGTCCCCTACATTGCATTATAATACCCACACATTAGTTTCTATCCAACTTTAGAAACAAAAGGCATTTTCCATTATGTTCATTCAGGGAAGGCTTCCCCAGTCCTCAGGGGGTCCGCTGAACGATCAGTGATTGATCTTGATTTGGAGGTCATACTTTGATTAATCTAAGACATGATTTTACCCTGTTATGTCATGAGAATTCAATGATTTTTGTCATTTTTCCTTCATTTTGATGTTTCCTTCCTTTCTTCCTACTTTCTTCCTTCCTTCCTTCTTTCTTTCCTTCCTTCCTTCCTTTTTCCTTCCTTTGTTCTTTCCTTCCTGCCTGCCTATTTTTTAAGACTCTCTCCACATTACATTCATTTATTTATTTTAGTTGTTATCCCATTTTTTTCCTATATTTCTATTGTCTCTCTCAGTATTCTACCTTGTAGGGGGTCCTTTGAGAGATCCTTATCTAATAATGACTTAAAGGTCCCCTTTGATCATATTTTGATTAACCTGAGCTTGGAGTTTACCCAGCTTTGCTGACTATAACTAAATGAAGTTTTTCATTTCCTAATTCCTTAGCCTTTTTTCATTTGTTTTTATTCTTCCTTCCTTTTTTCCCTCTACCTGAGCTATGAGTTTACCTCATTTTGTTGGCTAGAAGTCAATGAATGTTGACCCTTCTTCCTTTTTTATTATTCTTCTTTTGCCTTTTATTTTTCCTTGCTTCTTTCCTTCCTTCCGTCCTTCCTTTGTTCTTTCTGTCCTTCCTTCCTTAGTTCCATACTTCCTTTTTTCCTTTGAGACTCTCTCCCATATTACATCCATTTTTAAAAATTTTATTTAGCTTATATGTTACTTTTTTCATATTGCTTTTGTTTCTCTCTATACTACCCTGTAGGGGGTCCCCTGAAATATCCTTATCTGACAATGACTTAAAGGTACCCTTTGATCCTATATACATTGTGCTTAGTATTAAGTTTACCCTTCTTTGCTGACTAGCAGTAAGTGAATCTTCTCAGTTCTTAGTTCTTTTCTGTTTTTTTTCACGTTTTTTTATTCTTACTTCTTTTTTTCCATTCTTCCTCCTTTGCATCCTTCCTCTTTCCCTCCTTCCTTTTTTTTCTTCCTCTTCCTTTTTTCCATATTGCTGCTGACCAAGATTGAAGAGGCTAAAGCATAGGTAAAATGTTGATGGAAGCTTCTAGATATTTGTATTTTCTATTTGAATTTTCAGAGAAAGCAGGAGTCCTGTAACGTGGCCCATACATACTGATTGTTTGGGTCCTTATTGATACTTCATGTGCAATTGTAGAATTAAATTTAGAATTTGGAAGAAGAGAGAAGTCCCCTTTATTTCATTATAATGCCCACACATTAGTTTCTATCCAACTTTAGGAACAACAGGCATTTTCCATTATGTTCATTCAGGGAAGGCTTTCCCAGTCCACAGGGGATCCACTTAAAGATCAGTGGTTGATCATGATTTGGAGGTAATATTTTGATTAATCTAAGACATGATTTTACATAGTTATGTCATGAGAATTCAATGATTTTTGTCATTTTTCCTTCATTTTGATGTTTCCTTCCTTCCTTCTTCCTTCCTTCCTTCCTTTATTCCTTCCTTTGTTCTTTCATTTCTGCCTGCCTTTTTTTTAAGACTCTCTCCAACATTACATCCATTTATTTATTTTAGTTGTTATCCCATTTTTTTCTACATTTCTGTTGTCTCTCTCACTATTCTACCCTGTCCTCCTTTGAGAGATTCTTATCTAATAGTGATTTAAAGGTCCCCTTTGATCATATGTTCATTAACCTGAGCTTGGAGTTTACCCAGCTTTGCTGACTTCAACTAAATGAAGCTTTTCATTTCTTAGTTCCTCAGCCTTTTTACGTTTGTTTTTATTCTTCCTTTCTTTTTTCCCTCCTTCCTTCCTTCCTTCTTCCTTTCTTCCTTCCTGTTATCCTTACTTATTGCTTTCCTTCCTTTTTTCCATTTTTCCATCCTTCTTTTTTTCCTTGTCGGCCTTTCTAGGCTTTTATATCAATATATTTTTGTTTTAGCTTTCCTATATCGTTTTTTATGTTTGTTTTGTCTTCTACCTAACCCTTCAGGGGTCCTAAAGGGGGTAGGACTCTACAAGGGATCCACTGAATGGTCTTTGTCTTACTATGCCATTAAGGTCCCTTTTATACATATTTTGATTAACATGAGCCATGAGCTTACCCCATTTTGCTGGGTAGAAAAGTCAATGAATGTTGTCTCTTCTTCCTTCTTTTCTTTTTATTCTTGTGCCTTTCATTTTTCCTTGCTTTCTTCCTTGCTTCCTTCATTCCGTCTGTCCTTCCTTCCTTCCTTCCTTCCTTCCTTTTTTTTCCTTTTCAGACTCTCTCCCATATTACATCCATTTAAAAAATTTTTAGTTATCTTATATGTTACTTTTTTCATATTGCTTTTGTCTCTCTCTCTATACCATCCTGTAGGGTGTCCCCGGAAGGATACTTTCCTGACAATGACTTAAAGGTACCCTTTGATCCTATTTTGATTAATCTGAGTATTGAGTTTACCCAGCTTTGCTAACTAGCAGTAAGGGAATCTTCTCAGTTCTTAATTCCTTTCTGTTTTTTTCCTAGGTTTTTAATTTTTCCTTCTTTCCTTCCCTCCTTTCTTTTTTGTATCCTTCCTCTTTCCCTCCTTCCCCCTTTTTTTCCTTCCTCTTCCTTTTTTCCATATTCCTGCTGACCAAAATTGAAGAGGGTACAGCATAGGTAAAGTATTGATGAAAGCTTCTAGATATTTCTATTTCCTATTTGAATTTTCAGAGAAAGCAGGAGTACTGGAATGTGGCCCATACATACTGATTGTCTTGGTCCTTATTGATACTTGGTGTGCAATTGTAGAATTAGATTTAGAATTTGGAAGAAGAGAGGAGTCCCTTACATTGCATTATAATGTCCACACATTAGTTTCTATCCAACTTTAGGATAAAAAGGCACTTTTCATTATGTTTACCCAGGGAAAGCTTCCCCACACTGCAGGGGGTCCACTGAAAGATCAGTGGTTGAACATGATTTGGAGGTCATATTTTGATTAATCTAAGGCATTATTTTACCCAGTTATACTCAAGAGAATTCAATGATTCTTGTCATTTTCCTTCATTTTTATGTTTCCTTCCTTCCTTCTTTATTTTTTCCTTCCTTCCTTTCTTCCTTTTTTCTTCCTCAGTCCTTCCTTCCTTCTTTCCTTGCTTTTTTCTTCCATCATTCTTTCATTCCTTTTTGCCTTCTTTTTTTTCCTTATAAGAATCTCTCCACTATTACATCTATTTATTCATTTTAGTTTTCATCCCAATTTTTTCGTATTTCTGTTGTCTCTCTCACTATTCCACCCTGTAGGGGGTCCTTGGAGAGATCCTTATTTGATAGTGACTTAAAGGTCCTCTTTAATCATATTTTGATTAACCTGAGCTTTGAGTTTACCCAGCTTTGCTGACTGCTACTAAATGAATCTTTTCATTTCTTAGTTCCTTAGACTTTTTACCTTTGGTTTTTTCTTCCTTCCTTTTTTCCCTTCTTCCTTCCTTCCTTCCTTCCCTCATTCCATCCTTCCTCCTAAGTGCCTTCGGTTGTCCTAGAATAGCTCTTTCTTTCCTTCTTCCTTTTTCTCCTTCCTTTCTTTCTTCCTTCCTTCCTTCCTTCCTTCTTTCCTCTATTTTCCTTACTGCTTTCCTTCCTTTTTGCCATTTTTCCTTCCTTCTTTTTTTCCTTGTCAGTTTTTTTGGCCTTTTATATCAATCTGTTTTTATTTTACTTGTCCTATGTCTCTTTTTATGACTGTTTTGTCTCCTACCTAACCCTACGGGTGTCTTTAAGGGGGTAGGGCTCTACCGGGGGTCTACGGAGTGGTCTTTGTCTTACTATGACTTCAAGGTCCCTTTTAGATACATTTTGATTAACCTGAGCTATGCGTTTACCTTATTTTGTTGGCTAGAAGTCAATGAATGTTGTCCCTTCTTCCTTTTTTTTCTTATTGTTCTTTTGCCTTTTATTTTTCCTTCCTTCTTTCCTTTCTTCCTTTCTTCCTTCCTTTGTTCCTTCTGTCCTTCCTTCCTTAGTTCCTTCCTTCTTTTGAGACTCTCTCCTGTATTACATCTATTTTTTAAAAATTTTATTTAGCTTATATGTTACTTTTTTCATATTGCTATTGTCTGTCTCTCTATACCATCCTGTAGGGGATCCCCTGAGATATCCTTATCTGACAATGACTTAAAGGTACCCTTTGATCCTATTTACATTATCCTTATTATTAACTTTACCCATCTTTGTTGACTTGCACTAAGTGAATCTTCTCAGTTCTTAGTTCCTTTCTTTTTTTTTCACGTTTTTTATTCTTCCTTCTTTTTTCCATCCTTCCTCCTTTGCATCCTTCCTCTTTCCCTCCTTCCTTTTATTTCTTCCTCTCACTTTTTTCCATATTGCTGCCGACCAATATTGAAGAGGGTACAGCATAGGTAAAGTATTGATGAAAGCTTCTAGATATTTATATTTCCCATTTGAATTTTCAGAGAAAGCAGGAGTACTGGAATGTGGCCCATACATACTGATTTTCTTGGTCCTTATTGATACTTGGTGTGCAGTTGTAGAATTAGATTTAGAATTTGGAAGACGAGAAAAGTCCCCTATATTGTATTATAATGTCCACACATTAGTTTCTATCCAACTTTAGGAACAAAAGGCATTTTCTATTATGTTTGTTCAGGGAAGGCTTTCCCAGTTCACAAGGGGTCCACTGAAATATCAGTGGTTGATCGTGATTTGGAGGTCATACTTTGATTAATCTGAGACATGATTTTACCCAGTTATACTCAAGCGAATTCAGTGATTCTTGTCGTTTTTCTTCTTTTTATGTTTCCTTCCTTCCTTCTTTCTTCCTTCTTTCTTTTTTCCTTCCTTCATTTTTTTCCTTCTTCATTCTTTCCTTCCTTATTTCCTTTCCTTTTTCTTCCTTTGTACTTTGGTTCCTTCCTGGCTTCTATTTTTTCCTTATAAGACTCTCTCCACTATTACATCCATTTAGTTATTTTAATTGCCATCCTATATTTTTCATATTTCTGTTTTTTCTCTCACTATTTCACCCTGTAGGGGGTCCTTTCAGAAGTTCTTATCTGATAGTTACTTAAAGGTCCCCTTTGATCATATTTTGATCAACCTGAGCTTTGAGTTTATCCAGGTTTGCTGACTACTTCTAAATGAAACTTTTCATTTCTTAGTTACTTAGCCTTTTTACATTTGGTTTTATTCTTCTTTTCTCTTTTCCCTTATACTTTCCTTCCTTCCCTCCTACCATATTTTTACCGTATTGCTGCCGACCAAAATTTAAGAGGGTACAGCATTGCTAAAATATTGATGGAATCTTCCTGATGTTTATATTTCAAAATTCAATTATCAGAAAAAGCAAGTTTCCTGGAATATGGCCCATGCACCCTGAATGTTTTGGTCTTGATTGATACTTGGTTTGCAATTGTAGAATTAGATTTAGAATTAGATTAGAATTCCTTGCTTACTTGCTCCCTTCCTTGCTTCCTTCCTTCCTCTCTATTTTAATTAATTCTTTCTTTCCTTCCTTTTTTCCCCGCTTTTCCTTCCTTCTTTTTTTCCTTGTCACCCTTTCTATCTTTATATATCAATCTGTTTTTTTTTTCGTTGTCTTAGGTCTTTTTTCTTTTAGTTTTGTCTCTTAACTGACCATAGAGGGGTCCTACAAGGGGTAGTACTCTACAGGGGGTCCACTGTGTGGTCTTTGGGTTATTGTGACTTCAAGGTTCCTTTTAGATATATTTTGAATAACCTGAGCCATGAGGTACCACATTTTGTTGGCTAGAAGTCAATGAATGTTGTTCCTTCTTCCTTCTTTTCTAATTGTTCTTTTGCCTTTTATTTTTCCTTGCTTCTTTCCTTTCTTCCTTCCTTCCCTCCTTTGTTGCTTCCATTCTTCCTTCCGTAGTTCCTTCCTTCTTTTTTTCTTTTTCAGACTCTCTCCTGTATTACATCCATTTTTAAAAATTTACTTATCTTGTATGCTATTTTTTTCATATTGCTTTTGTCTCTTTCTCTATACTACCCTGTAGGGGGTCCCCTGAGACATCCTTATCTGACAATGACTTAAAGGTACCCTTTGATCCTATTTACATTATCCTTAGTATTAAGTTTACCCAGCTTTGTTGATTCGCAGTAAGTGAATCTTCTCAGTGCTTAGTTCCTTTCTGTTTGTTTCATGTTTTTTAGTCTTCCTTCTTTCCTTCCCCTTCTTCCTTTCCATCCTTCCTCTTTCCCACCTTCCTTTTTTTTTTTCTTCCTCTTCCTTTTTTCCATATAGCTGCTGACCAAGATTGAAGAGGTTACAGCATAGGTAAAGTATTGATGAAAGCTTCTAGATAACCTGTATGTGCACGAATGTTTGTGGCAGCCCTCTTTGTAGTGGCTAGAAACTGGAAACGGAGTGGATGCCCATCAGTTGGAGAATGGCTGAATAAATTGTGGTATATGAATATTATGGAATATTATTGTTCTGTAAGAAATGACCAACAGGATGATTTCAGAAAGGCCTGGAGAGACTTACACGAACTGATGCTGAGTGAAATGAGCAGGACCAGGAGATCATTATATACTTCAACAACAATACTAGATGATGACCATTTCTGATGGACCTGGCCATCCTCAGCAATGAGATCAACCAAATCATTTCCATTGGAGCAGTAATGAACCGAACCAGCTACGCCCAGAAAGAACTCTGGGAGATGACTAAAAACCATTATATTGAATTCCCAATCCCTGTATTTATGCCCACCTGCATTTTTGATTTCCTTCATAAACTAATTGTACAATATTTCAGAGTCTGATTCTTTTTGTACAGCAAAATAACGGTTTGGTCATGTATACTTACTGTGTATCTAATTTATATTTTAATATATTTAACATCTACTGGTCATCCTGCTATCTGGGGGAGGGGGTGGGGGGTAAGAGGTGAAAAATTGGAACAAGAGGTTTGGCAATTGTTAATGCTGTAAAGTTACCCATACATATAACCTGTAAATAAAAGGCTATTAAATAAAAAAAAAGAAAGCTTCTAGATATTTCTATTTCCTATTTGAATTTTCAGAGAACGCAGGAGTATTGGAATGTGGCCCATACATACTGACTGTCTTGGTCCTTATTGATACCTGATGTGCAATTGTAGAATTAGATTTAGAATTTGGAAGAAGAGAGAAGTCCCCTACATTGCATTATAATGTTCACACATTAGTTTCTATCCAACTTTAGGATAAAAAGGCACTTTCCATTATGTTCACCCAGGGAAAGCTTCCCCACACTGCAGGGAGTCCACTGAAAAATCAGTGGCTGATCGCGATTTGGAGGTCATATTTTGATTAATGTTAGACAAGATTTTACCCAATTATGCTCATGAGAATTCAATGATTTTTCTCATTTTTTCTCTCATTTTTGTGTTTTATTCCTTCCTTCTTTCTTTTTTCCTTCCTTCCTCCCTTCCTTTTTTCCTTCCTTTGTTCTTTCCTTCCTGCCTGCCTTCTTTTTTTTTTAAGGCTCTCTCCACTATGACATCTATTTATTTATTTTAATTTTCATCCAATTTTTTCTGTATTTCTATTGTATTTCTCATTTTCCCACCCTTTAGGGGGTCCTCTGAGAGGTCCTTATCTGATAGTGACTGAAAGGTACCTTTAGATCATATTTTGATGAACTTGTGCTTTGAGTTTACCCAGCTATGCTGACTCCTACCAAGTGAAGTTTTTCTTTTCTTAGTTCCTTACCTTTTTTACCTTTCTTTCTATTCATTCTTCCTTTTTTCCCTTCTTCCTTCCTTCCTTCCCTCCTTCTATCTTTCCTCCTTATTCCCTTCTGTAGTCCTATACTTGCTCTTTCTTTCCTTCTTACTTTTTTCTTTCCTGTCTTCCTTCCTTCCTTCCTTCTTTTCTTCCTTTTTTGCTTCCTTCCTTCCTTCTTTCCTTCCTTTCTTCTTTTCTACTTTACTTGGTTTCTGCTTTCCTTCCTTTTTTCCTTTTTTTCCCCTCCTTTTTTTTCATTTTTGGCCTTTCTATCTTTATATATCAATCTGGTTTTTTTAGTTATCTGAGGTCTTTTTTTTCTGTTTCTTTTGTCTCCTACCTAACCCTACAGGGGTCCTTAAAGGGGTGGGACTCTACAGGGGGTCCACTCTGTGGTCTTTGGCTTACTATGACTTCAAGGTCCCTTTTAGATATATTTTGATTAACCTGAGCCATGAGCTTACTGCTTTTTGTTGACTAGAAATCAATGAATGTTGTCCCTTTTTACTTCTTTTCTTATTGTTCTTTTGCCTTTTATTTTTCCTTGCTTCTTTCCTTGCTTCCTTAGTTACTTCCTTCCCTCCTTCCATATTTTGTGCATATTGCTGCGGACCAATATTTAAGAGGGTACAGCATAATCAAAATATTGAGTAAATGTTCCTCCTGATGTTTATATTTCACATTTGAATTGACAGAGAAAGGAGGATTACTGGAATATGGCCCATAAACACTGATTGTTTTGGTCTTTTTTGATACCTGGTGTGCAATTGTAGCATTAGATTTAGAATTTGCAAGAAGAGAGAAGTCAGCTACATTGCATTACAATGTCCACACATTAGTTGCTATCATACTTTATGAAAAAAAAAAAAAAACACTTTCCATTATGTTGACCCAGGGAAAGTTTTCTTACTGCGCAAGGGTCCACTAAAAGCACAGTGTCTGATCATGATTTGGAGGTTATATTTTGATTAATCTGAGAAAAGATTTTATCCAGTTGTGCTCATGAGAATTCAATGATTCTTGTCTTTTTTCCTTCTTTTTTATGTTTCCTTCTTTGCTTCCTTCCTTCCTGCCTGCCTTCGGTTTTTCCTTCTAAAACTCTCTCCACTATTATATCCTTAATTTTATTGTCATCCATTTTTTTTTCTGTATTTTTATTGTCTCTTTCACTATCCCACCCTGTAGGGCTCCTTTGAGATATCTTTATCTGGTAGTGACTTAAAGGTACCCTTTGATCATATTTTGATTAACCTGAGCTTTGAGTTTTCCCAGCTTTGCTGACTACTCATAAGTGAAGCTTTTCAGTTCTTAGTTTCTCATCTTTTTTACCTTTGTTTTTGTTCTTCCTTCCTTCCCTCCTTCCATCCTTCCTCCTTAGTACCTTCTGTAGTCCTATTCTTGCTCTTTTTTTCCTTCCCTCTTTCCCTTCCTTCCTTCCTTCCTTCCCTCTTTTCTTCCTTCCTTCCTTCCCTCTTTTCTTCCTTCCTTCCTTCCTTCCTTCCTTCCTTCCTTCCTTCCTTCTTTCTTATTTTCCTTACTTCCTGCTTTCCTTTCTGTTTTCCATTTTTCCTTCCTTCTTTTTTTCCTTGTTGGCTTTTCTAGCCTTATCTATCAATCTGTTTTTGTTTTAGTTGTCCTATGTCTTTTTTCCTGTTTCTTTTGTCTTCTAACTAACCCTACAGTGCTCCTACAGGGGGTAGGACTCTACAGGGTGTCCACTGTTTTATTTGGCTTAGCATGACTTCAAGGCCCCTTTTAGATATATTTTGATTAACCTGAGCCATGAGGTTACCCCATTTTGATAGCTAGAAGTCAATGAATGTTGTCTCTTCTTCATTCTTTTCTTTTTATTCTTTTGCCTTTTATTTTTCCTTGCTTCCTTCTCTCCTTCCTTCCTTCCTATTCTTTTTTTCCTTTTCAGACTCTCTCCCATATTACATCCATTTTAAAAAAATTTTAGTTAGCTTATATGTTACTTTTTTCATATTGCTTTTGTCTCTCTATATATACCACCCTGTAGGGGGTCCCCTGAGACATCCTTATTTGACAATGACTTAAAAGTACCCTTTGATCCCATTTTGAATAACCTGCATATTACATTTACCCAGCTTTGCTGACTAGCATTAAGTGAATCTTGTCAGTTCTTAATTCCTTTCTGTTTTTTTCATGTTTTTTATTCATCCTTTTTTTCCTTCCATCCTTCCTCCTTTGCATCCTTCCTCTTTCCCTCCTTCTTCCTTTTTTTCTTCCTCTTCCTTTTTTCCTTATTGCTGCCGACCAAAATTGAAGAGGGTACAGCATAGGTAAAGTATTGATGAAATCTTCTTGATGTTTATATTTCAAATTTGAATTTTTAGAGCATGGAGGAGTACTGGAATGTGACTCATACACATTGATTGTCTTGGTCCTTATTGATACTTGGTGTACAATTGTAGAATTAGATTTATAATTGGGAAGAAGAGAGAAGTCCCCTACATTGCATTATAATGTACAAATATTACTTTCTGTCCCACTTTAGGAAAAAAAGCACTTTCCATTATGTTCACCCAAGGAAGGCTTTCTCACTCTGCAGGGGCTACACTAAAAGATCAGTGGCTGATTATGATTTGGAGGTCATATTTTAATTAATATGAGACATGATTTTACCCAATTATGCTCAAGAGAATTCAATGTGTCTTGTCATTTTTCCTTCCTTTTTTATGCTTCCTTCCTCATCACCTCCACTAGCCTTATTATTAACAATGTGTCCTAAGTCCCACTTCACTTCATTCTCTTGGATGCCTGCCTCTAGATCAGTAACCACCCCATTGTGTTTATCACTTATGTTAAGATGTTTCTTATATCGACTTTTGGATATTCTTGTCACCTCTTTTGAATCTCTTCTGCTTCTCTTAAAGGCCTATCATTCTTGTTAGGGCCTGCAAATCCCCATATCCTGCTCTGTTGATTCCTGTACTTCTGAGCCATCATCAATTTGAGGCAAACATTCTTTTTTCTTGCAACCTATCAATTCAGTTTGATGCCTTTCAACCTTAGATCTGCTCCTCCACAGTCTCTGTCTTCTTTTCCCTTCCTAATTCACCTGCCCTCTGGAACCTGTGCCCCATTTTTGACATACTCCTCTCATTTTAGATCTCTGCACCTTATACACCTTTTTTCTTCTATTACTTGTAGAAACTTCTAGCCCTTGAGAAGACACAGAATCCCTGGCTCTTCTCCCCCTGAGCCGGGATGAATAGTCTACCATCGGTTTTTCCCATCACCGTTTACCATCACCTGTTGTCATCAGCCTGAACCTGATCCTCCTTTGAAAATCTAATTTAGAGCTTCTTAACCTGCGGTCTGAGAATTTAAAAAATTCTTTAATTTTTTTTTCAATATGACCAATTTCCTTTGTAATTTTTTTGATGTTTTATTTTATGTATTTAACAACATAATTCTGAGAAAGAACCCTTAAGCTTCACTAAATTGCTCAAAGAGACTAGGTCACAAAAAATGGTTCAAAACCCCTTATTTATATCAGCCAATCTAGATTAATATGGCTGTGATATGCCTCTTTTCCAAGTTACAATCATTCCTTTCTCATAATCTTTCTCTCCACCTTTACCCATACCCCCATGCTTGGGGATTTCATTATATTTGTCAGTTCCCTCTCATCCATGCTTTCTCTTCATCTCTCATTAACCCCCATGACATACAGTCCCTCCACATTAGCCATCCACAGGTTGTTATAGTAGCATCTGTTACAGCATTGGTCCTTCCTTCAAATTAGTTAAATATATAAAACACTTTGCAAATCTTAAAGTGTTATGTAAGTGGTAGGTATTACTATCATTATTGTTTTTGAAATAATATTAATCTTATGTTCCTCATGAGGCCATTGTAAGCCTAAAATGAAATGATGTACATCGTAAAGTGCTTTGGAACTTTTAAAAGGCTACATAAATTCCTGATATTCTATTATTAAATATTAAATAACATCAATAATAATTCTGAAAGCATCTTTCTCCCTTTGGACATCAGAAGTTGAAGGACTTTGAAGATGAATGACTCCTGAGACACTCATTCTTATAATCACTCATAAACATTTATTAAGTTTCTGTTGTGTACCAGGGACTGTGCTGCCCTACATACATTGTGCTATGCTGTATCCCAATTTACAGGTAAAAAGTACAGTCCCTGTTTGAATGAGGTGCTCTCATTCTAATGGAGATGGTAGAAATGGGAAGGCAGGGGATCAAAGGCATAGACTAACTTTGGTTATGACATTCTTTTATTTGTAAATATTTCCTTACTTAAAGGAAAGTGAGCAGAATATATTGTGAATGTTGTAAGTTGTAAATTGTTCTTCTATTTGCTATTCATTTTGAAGATCATGCTATATTGGGCCGCTATTAGTTTCCATTGTAAACCATTAAGATAGAAGTTAACAAAGAATTACATTGCAATCCTATGGTTATTAGAAGAAAGTATTATTTTAAATAAAGGGGGATAATTTACATCTAAGAACTATTCTAGGACAACAACTATTTCATATATTTGTATTTTTCCCCAGTATTGTGTCATCTAAGTATTAATACTTAGGAATGAAAATAGGAGGAGATATGTGGTTACCTTTTCTGACAAGTATTACAGACCAAAGCTATGTCTACCAAGGACTGTTGAAGCGCTTGGTTTGACTAACTGTAGCTTTGTAATGCCTAGTTTTTTTCCTCATTAAATTGACTCAGAAAGCTGTCTTGACATCCTGAAGATGTTGCTCAAGTATGAGTTTTGGAATAACATCCCAAAGTAATCTGCTATCCACAACCCAAAGTTTTCCTGAGCAATGGTAGATAACAAGAAAAAATAGGAGAACCATGGAATCACACAATCTCAGAGGCCATTTAATCTGAACCTGAACCTGGATCTGGATGACAGTCTCCTTTACCATATTCCTGACAAACAGGCAGGTTTTTCATCTTAACACCAGTTAGGTTTTCATTTACTCTCCAGGGATAACACTCCATTGTATTTCACTATTTCAAATGAATTTGAGATTTCATCTATGTGAGTGTTTTCTCCATTGGTGACCCATGATTTCTCAATCTGTGTGATATATGTCCATGATCTTCCTTGTGTGCTATATAGAGAACAAAACTAGCATGCTAGAAGCCTTTTTTTGTTTTGTTTTGTCAACATCCTTATTAAAATATAGCCCCCAGAACAAAATACAGCACTCGAGATGTATTCTGACAAGGGCAGATTACAGAGGAACTGTCATTTTCCTATTCCTGGAAGCACTTCCTCTCTTAATGCAACCCAAGAACACATTAGTTTCTTTTGGTGCTGCCACACTTATTCATATTGTGTTTTTATCCCATTAAAACTTCCAGATTTTTTTCAGACAAGGTATTATCTAATCAAATCTCCCCAAACCTGTACTTGTGAAGTTGATGTTTTAAACCAAAGTATAAGACTTTATATTTCTCTATTGATTTTCCTATTGTTAGATTTAGACCAATACTCTAGCCTGACAATGTTTTTTTTTAGAATCTTGGCGATACCTCCCAGCCTTGCCATCTGCACATTTGATAAGCATGCCATCTTTGCCTTCATCCAGGTCGTTGATAAAAATGTTAAACAGATCAGATTCAAGTACATTCAGAACATTTGACCATCTAATCCTTGAAGCACAGTCAGCTCCTATTACCTAAGAATAGATGATAGTTCTAGGTCAAAGCTTCTTAAACTGTACTTCATGACCCCATGTGGGGATTGCATAACTGAATGTAGTAAATATTATATATATATATATATATATATATATATGTATATGTATATGTATATATTGTATTGGTAAATGTTTGAATTGTAGAACTATTTTATATACCTGTACACTTGGTGTCTCATAAAAATTTCTCAGGTGGAAAGGGTCACCAGGGGAAAAAGTTTAAGCAACCCTCTTCTAGGTAATTAAAGAGACTGATTAAGGACTGCCATCTTTACTGTTCTTTGTGTTGGCCTTTGATTGGCTGAGAAATTTTGAATTTTTGAAAAAGAAATAACCCAGGTATAGGTTATTAGCTACTTCCTGTTTTGGAAAAAAAAGTTCCAATGAGACTAAGGCTTGCTATCCTAAAATGGGTTTTTCCAAGTCTGAAGCTGCAGAAAACCTTTATTCTCATCATTAGTTGATTTGTACCCAATGTTTGCCATTGGTACCCATTCTTCATATAAATTTTAGTTATCCTTGAGGTGGTGATGTAATACAGTAGAAAGAACCTATGACTTTGGAGTCAGAAGACATTAATTCTTCACCTTAGTACCTATATGTACCCCTTCTGTTTCATTGTCTTATGTTCTAAAATGAGGAGGCTAGACTCTTAGGTCTGATCTTCTGATCTCTTTCTTTTATTTCATGTAACTTCTTTACAGGGAACTTGTCTTGGCCAGAGTATGTAGAACAGCTTTTGCCTTGCCTAAGAGGTTAAATGGATGGTCAATTATATAATCCACATGCTCAGGACATAAACAAACAAAAAGGTGAAGAATTTTCAGTCTGATAATATGCACAGATATAGGTATATAGAAAATAGGGACAAGATAATTTAGGGTGTGCTAGGTGCTAGAGAGGGGAAGGGCAAGAAAATCAGGAAAGACTTTATGTAGAACGAGGTGACTCGAGGCCTTTGTCAAATGTATATTGTACATTAAAATTGGTTGAGACCCAAATGCTATTGGGTCCTCTCTCTAGAAGTAAAGCATGACTACCAGATTGTAACATTTGTAAATGTTGTTTTAAAAATTCAGTTAAAGCACATTAACACGGTCTCTGTAGTATCAATGATTTCCTTTAAAATATTTTAGCATTCAATTTTATTCTAATCAAGAGGGGGCATTTTAGTACCAGTGCCCTCTATGGATACTATCAATATATTAAATATTGATATTAAATATAGGACATCGCTGACTGGAGTGAAATGGGTATAGGGAAATCGATTGCATTACAAGTCTTTTTTTCTTCATAAAGTTTATGAATTTTAAGCGATTTTTTTTTTGAAGTTTGACAATTGATCTAGTGATTTGAGTTCTCTTGGCAGAAGTCATGTACTTTCAGGTAGGGCTGCATTGGTCCTCTAAGAGCGGGACTGGTATTTTCTGTTGACGTTGTTAGTTTCATTGTATCCTAGAAAATTCATTCAGTGTGAAGGCTTCAGAGTCAGTACATATTTGCATCCCTGGCTAAAACAAACACAATCATTTAGGAAAGAAAGCACATTTTAGTGAAACCTGGCAATATGGTACTCTTCAATCCAGAAATACTGAAAGAATATATAAACTGGCTTGGATTCACAAGCCCATTGATTGGATTGTGAAAGAATCCTATTTATGACATTATTCAGTGGAGAGTGAACTTTTGGCAGCTTTCTAAGAGAAGTTCTTTATGTAAAACATGCTTTTTTTTCATTCTAAATTATACCCTTAAAAGACAGCAAAACAAAAGAAAAAAGAGAAGGTAGAAAGAGCTTTAGGTAGAAACAGCAGAAGAAAGCTTTATTTGGTGAGCAAAATCCTTGTTGACACAGAACTGATAAAATCTGCTTTGAATTCACTATTCTCTACTAATTCATGTGGAAGGCTCTCCAAGTTGGATTTTGGGTGGAATTAACTGGGAAAAAAAATTATAGGTTCATGGAGCTGGTACTGATTAAGACCTCTTTTTCTCCCTGTTCTAATGAGGGGCTTGAGAGAATGAATGGTGTCTGCCCAAGGATTTCCAGAATGCCAGCTCTGATCCACACTAGCCTTGTGTGACAAATAATAGGGGATTATTGAGTTGAGAGACTGGTGAGGTCTTGTGGTCCAACTCCCTCCCAGATGATCACAGATTAAAGCTGGAAAGGGCCTTTAGACTCATCTAGTCCTGTCATTTCACAGATGAGGAGTCTGTAGGCAAGAGAAGTGAAGGGATTTATTCAAATTCACACAGAGAAAATCAAGAGGACAACCTCAGATCCAGTACCTCCAGATCTAGTCCCCTTTTCACTACCCCACATTGTTTAGCTAAATGCTTAAATAAATTAACTGGGAAGAAACCCAATGTGGCCGTCTCTTCCAAACTGCTTTGTGGTTGATTACTTTTTATTTATTTATATTTATTCTCTTTATAAAATACACGTCTATTCTGTTTATGTCTCCTTGTTTTATTTCCCATTGAGATTTGTGTCCCTTGAGAATGGGACTGGTTCATTCTTTATAGTTGTGTCCCCAGTGCCTGGCACAGTGCCTGATACACAGTAGGTACTTAATAAATGCTAACGGACTGATTTTTGACGGTGATTCTCCTGAAGCTGTGAAATGGTGCCACACACCCCTTCCCCTGCCCACAGTAGAGGATAAATGCTGGGCTTGCAGTGATAGCAGCAGGAGTCAGAGTAGGAACGATATGACTAACTGACATTTGTGCAGCACTTAGGCTTCGCAAAACGCTTTACCCTCTATCCCATTTGGGTAATCTCGGTGGACCTTTCTAACTTTGCTTTAGGAAGGTCTTAGTTCAATCCTGGTTCTCACTCAACAGACACATTGTCTTCGCAAATCATTTGCACTCCCTGCGCCAGAGGATCCCGGATGAGTTGGACTCTGTGTAATCTGTACGGTCCCGGTGCAGGGGAAATCTGTGCCCCCAGGCTTCTGGTCAAGGTCTTTCGCGGTCAGAGGTTCTGGAGGAACGATGAGGAGGCAGCCCTGTAGGGGGCGCTCTACTACCTGTTTGATAAGGAGAATTTCTCGCTTCTCTCCTTGATGGTAAAAACATGCGTAGTAGACAGCAGGAAGGCGTGTCAACAGAGAAGATTCCGGGCCTAGTCTGGTCCTTAAAGGAACGGGATAGTCCGCCTAGGAGGCGGGGGGAGGGGGGCGGGACAGGACGGTATGGCCTCGGCCACGCTTGGGTCTCTCCTGGGCCCTGCAGAAGGAGCGAGGAGCGGGAATTCCAGGGAGAGGGGTGCAGGATCAGAGGGACAGGGGGCAGCAGAGACCAGGGCTCCGAAAGCCCTGCTGGAGGGGATTGCTCCTTTTCCAGACTGTAAAAGGGGCTCTGGGATTCGGAGGATGGAGCTCGATCTCTGGGTCAAGTGCTTTCATTGGGGAAAGCTGCAGAGTTAAAAGACGGCTTAATTGGGGGCAAAAAGTCTGGGGGCAAATCCAGCCGCACCACTTAGTAGCTACAGGTACTTGAACAAATCACTTCTGCTCCCTGGGCTACAGCTTCCTCATCTGTACTTAAATGTCCGTTTCAAGAAAGCCTCCATGAGAAATACTGCACACTGTGTAAAAGAGCTGTCCATCTTTTCTTTGCTTCCTTTTACGTTTTCTTTTGCTCTCTGCTGTGTACTTTTTACTTTATTTTCTCTCCCCCCCCCACTCCTTACAATTAAGCATAGATATTCTCTTTCTCTCCGTCTCTGTCTCTCTCCCTCCCTCCCTCCATCTCTCTCTCTGTTTTCCCCTCTCTCCCTCTCTACTTTCCTTCCTTTCTACCTTTCCCTATCTAGTCATCTAGGTTCCTTCTTTTCTATCTTCCTTTCTATCTATATCATGTCTTCATTCCTTTTTAACCTTCTATCAATCATTCTTTTCTATCTTCTTTCCTATCTTTCTGTCTCCTTCTATTTCTTTCCCTTTCTTCCTTTTACGCAGTCTATCTTCTTTCTTTTCTCCCTGCCTTCCTTTCTATTTGTTTATCTTCTATCTTTTTATCTATTTACTATCTTTCTGTCTTTCCATCTATCTTCCTTCCTGTTTATCCATCTACCTATCAATCTTTCTTCTTTTTTTCTTCTTTCCTCCTTCTCTCCTTCCTTCCTTCTTCCCTCCCTCCCTCTCCCTCCCTCTCTTTCTCTCTCTTTTTCTTTCTATACACATATACACGCATATGTATATACATAGATACATAGAAAACTATAATCATACTCATATGTATGCATATACATTAATGTGCATTCTCTGAAGATGGATAACATCATCCTTCATAAGTGCAAGTCTTTCTTTAGCTTCCTACATCACAGCAAAAGTTCAACCTTATATTGTCTAGTGATTTTAAATAAGACAAAGCAATATTTTTTATTATAGCTTTTTGTTTACAAGATATATGCATGGGTAACTTTTCAACATTGACCCTTGCAATACCTTCTCTTCCAACTTTCCCCCTCCTTCTCCCCACCCCCTCCCCCAGATGGCAGATAGACCAATACATGTTAAATATGTTAAAGTATATGTTAAATACAATATATGTATACATAGGATAAAACTGTATTGATTAATATGGCTGACATACAATGTGGTTTTCCTATTTTCCTCTTTTGATGAAATCTATTTTAACTCTAACTTTGTCTGATCGTCATCTGCAAAGTTGAGGAAATTGAAGATGTCCTTCCAGATTGCTGATCTTTGCCTCTCCAAAGGGGAACAAGATAATTTTCCTGACCCCAAGAAATGTATACCTTGATTGGTAAGATCCTCAGGGATGCCATAAAGGGAAAGACCTGGCAGCTGTTATGGGCCTAGCTCAAACACTGACCCAGGCTCAGCCAGAGGAATGGGGCCATCATTGCCTTTCCCCTCCATTCTGACACTCCATTCCAATGTAGGGCTGACAGTTGCTCAGAATTCCATAGTCTAGACACAGTTAAAAGAATTAAAGTGGGCAAAATCTTTGCCACTTAAGAAACAGATCAATCACTGTTAATGAGTTCATGTGTTTTTACTGCATTCCTCAACCCAAAACTTACATGGGCATTAAATATACTTAAATAGAGACAGTCTGAAATATCAGGAGTTCCTTTTGTTTCGAGAACTGTTCCATGGCCAAATGATGAAATCTTATCTGGATGAAAGGATAGAAAGCTAGAAGATTTCAATGAAATGTTAAATTCTTCTTTCCAGAATATTCCAAATGCCATGTGACTTAGTTCCTGATTGCTTCTTGTAATGGATGATAAGAATAGAGTGCAGAATGTTCTCATCTCATTTTGGATCATGGTTTCAAACTCTTCCACTGTCCAGCCTTCCCTATAGCTGATATCAAGAGAGAGAACTGACTTAGTTTGAAAGGACTGCTTGGAAGGAGAAGAGAAAAAATGGAAAGAACAAAATAAAACATTGGATCCCAGTAGGTACCTTGGCTAATGTGAATAATGCTGTTTCTTCTATTAGGCTTGACAAGTCTTCTTCATTGTTTCTACAGCTCTGTCATTTGCATTGTTCACTTTAAACAGGCATATCAATTAGAAGTGACTTTAACATTATAATTAAAAGGTTAGGGTTTTGAATGTAATAACAACAATAGCAATAATAACAATAACTGACATCTCTGAAATGTAAGGCTTACTATTCACTCTACCCATCTTATTTAGGCCTCACAACAATCACCCACCTCATTTGGGCCTCAAAAACAATCATGTGGGCCCAGGACTACAGATATTATTATCTCCTTTTTTCAGATGAAACAAAGGAAGCTCAAAAAAATAGAACAACTCCCTTTTGCCAATGGATCATAGTAGGTGCTAGCACCTACACGGCATTTGAATCCAGGTCTTTCTGGCTCTGATTATGTCACTCTATTCATGACACCAGGCTACTTGTGCCTTAGTCTGTAATGAATATGAAATAAAAAGGCACTATTTCTAATGTCATTAATCATGGAATCAGAAAGAGTTCTTGGAGTTATATAATCCTCTATTTTCATACATGGAGAAACTGAGACCTAGAGACTGGAAGTCACACACTGAATTAGCAACAGAATCAGAACTAGCATCCAATTATAATTAAATCTTTTCCCCTAGACAAATATATGATGCATTGTCCATGAATACAGAAACTGAGATATTAGCTTTTAGATATGAATGTGTTGATGTCACATGCTTTCATTAGAAACTTTTCTTTAAAAAGTAGTTTTCGTTTAGATTTGTAATTATTTCATATTATCACCTCCAACTGGCCTCATATTCACTGTGGTCCAACCTCTCATTAATTTTCTAATATTATGGATGGCTTTCCTGTCCTCTCTGTGGTGCTTTCATGCATGATCACTACCGCTTGAGGCTTGTCTGCTTATTAGAAACAGTTGTCAAGGAGCAGAAGGTGATTCAATAAATAAAAGTCACTGTCACTATAACTGGGTCAGAAACTTACCACAAACATATTTCCCATGGTTTGAAGTCATTAAAAATACAGGTCAGCACAAAATTGATCTTTTTTTTTGAATCTTAAGTAAGCATTTCATTCCGATTTAATGAGACTGCTATTGTTAGGGATTTGATATCATTTATCTATTATGAGAGAGAGTTAGAGACAGAGAGGCAGACATAGACACTGAAAGAGAGAGATAGAGAGAGAAAGACGGAGACACAGAGAGAGAAGCAGACAGACGAGAGTCTGAAGATGTAAAAGAGAGAAATCAAGGGAGTTTTTAAAATCCATAAATAAAAGTTCTATAATCTTAAAATTGCAACAGGCAGTGGAGACCATAGAGATTGGATTGTTCTCCTTAGGGGCGCTAGGTGGCGCAGTAGATAAGATTTTCAGGCCTAGAGACAGAAAGACTGGACTTTCTTACTCCTCAGGTGCTTGATAGCAATGTGTCATTGGGTAAGTCATTTAACCTCTGTGTACTGTTTTCTGTTCATAGAATGGGAAGTAAGAATGGTACCTTTCTCCCAGGATTGTTGAGGATCAAATGAAATCATATTTGTAAAGTGCTTCGCATAGGGCCTGGCAAGTAGCAGGTGCTTAATACTATGCTTGTTTCCTTTTAAAATGATGTCACTTAAAAGTCTGCTCTTCTGACCTCACTTCCTGCTTGTTCTCTCTGCTTTCCTGTTGTGTTCTGGCCTCCATTTTTTTTTCACAGCCTGGTCACTAAACTTTGACTTCTGATACCTACTTTTGGTTGATTATCCCACCCCAGATAAGTCTAAGCTCTTTTTCTTAATGCTTATCTCCCCTAAAGCAGGTTCCCCAAAAGCATATCTTAGCACTTTTCAGAGCCTAGTACTTTTTAGTATTTTAAAGTAAAAGGTAATATTTCTTTTGAGAAATATTTCTTAATTCAGGTTTTTCATGATTTGAAAAAGATGACCCTTTCTGTTAACTTGAATCTATGATGATTTTTACTGTATTTTTCATGGATGATTTCAGTTATTTCCATTTTCTGCCTGAATTTCCAGATGACAAGAGCCTTCACATTGCCCTTAGATGTGACCTGGGAACCATATAATGGACGGAGCATCTTCCCCATTCATCTTCAAAACTTTTTGATCAAGCTTTGTTTTCTTAACTCTTATCTCAGGGAAGCTTGAACCTTGATTCCCTCTAACTCATACTTTGGAAATGGGGGCATTTGTAGGGAGGCAGTATACTGCAGTGGTAAAATTTTGGCTATGGAGTCAGAGAACCTGGCTAAATCCCCGCCTTGTTTATTCACCACAACATAGACCAACTTTGGAAGTTTTCATTTGTAATTAAAATTTTTTACCCCTCAACTTTATTCACCATTATGAAAATTACCAGGTATCTTGAATACTTGCATTATCAGAGCTGGAATGTTGAGGACAGAAGCAAAAATCGTTGAAATACGATTCAGAGTCCAAGAGAATGTTGGGTTATGCTCTGCTGTGGCAGTTAGTCACATGAGGAATATTCTGGAACCTTCCAGAATGTGGGGTAGTGACTCAAGCTAAGAGTGATATCAATATAGGCCTCCTTACACTTGTGGAATTGTAAGAAAAAATTTAAAATCAAGTCAGTTAGCATTCCGGGACCTAGTTTGGAAGTCAATAGAGTTGTGGAGAGGGACAGAGAGAAGGAATTCCTGAAGGAAGAAACAGCAAAAGGTTTTGTTCCTGGTCTCAGCCTCCCGCCGAGAAATGGAGCAACTTCAGGGAACTAGTGCTCGGGAAGCAGAAAAGAAAGGAACCTGATATGGAAGAATAAATCTGGCCCCGGGTTGTTCCCCCATCTCCTTCTGGCTACCTACTGTGAGTTGTTGGAACCATGCAGATTGAGTCACACTGTCTTGTACCTCCAAGTATATTTCTTTCTCAGGAGATCCCTTAACTACCTTCGCACAGAAAAGTGTTAGAAGTCTGGAGCACTATAAAGGTCCCTGAAAGAAGAGGCCCTTAGGTGAGGGAGTAAGATTGACTGAAGCAATCTCAACTCCTGGGGCTTACTTCCCAGGGCAGGGTCCACCCTGCCACTCTATATGGAGTCCCTTTCTCGATTCAGCCCTCTCCCTGCCCATGCTTTGCTCTCAGTGATCTCATTGGCTCTTCTCCTTGTTTCCTTTGAAAGGCCAACTCCAAGGATGAAGCTTATGTCAGAGTGAAGCCCCTGATTCAGTCATCCCCAATTTTGTATTGGGAAGACAAGTACCCAGGGCAAGAGTACTTTTACTGTCAGCCATAGATGGAGGTCTCACCCGTTAGCCTTTTTAAGTTGACCAGGCTAATATCATTCCTAACTCTGATATACTCAAGAGAAGTGAGAAGCCGAGAGGGAAGGACCCTACTTCCCTCTGGTCATACTGCTGGTGCACAGTTGAGCTGGGGATGGACTCTGTCCTCTGCACCCTGCCTTCACCCCATTCACTATTCTTTCCTTTGCCTATCTTAGCCTTAGCCAGCCCTCCTTCTTTGATTCTCGCTCATTCTCCATTGCCTTTCATGCTTTCCCCATAGAGACAGAGCTACATAAGGATTCAACCTTCAGCTCTCTGAGTAATTATCTCCGTGCCTCCTAGGAATTTCAAGGCTTAGCTGAAGTAGATGCCTTATTTAAAGTTTTATGTGGCTTTAGAAATGTCTTCTACCATTTTGTAAATATCCCTTGTTGAAGAGCTCTGGAATAAATGACTGTCGCTTAGGCTGGTATGGTGATCTCTCTAGGGAGAGACCAGAGGCCCAGCTCACTCACTAGGCAACTTTGTGACCTTGAACAAAGCCCTTCCTTTCTTCCCTCCCCAGTTTCAAAGGAGACTGGGCTGGATGAGATGCAGCCACTCGTAGCCCCAAGTCCTAAGGTCTTGTGACATTGCACTACCTCAATCCGATTCCGACCTAGATAGAAATCCATCTTGCTTGCAAGACTTGCAAGGACTTTCCTCTTGCATGCCATGTGTCATAGTGATTATGGAAATGGGACATGCACTAAATAGCTGAACAAGCAGTGGCCGCAGGGGAGTGGCACATATGAATTATGCTCATTTGAGAAATCCGGAGTACAGTATTAGCTGAAATGCTTTTGTCAGTGAAGCTTATCTCATATCTAGAAACTAAGGGGGAATGTGAAATTTGTAGTTTTGCTAAACTCTACCCTATTAAAGAGCAGCATGAACATTGTCAGAATATGTAACAGCAGAGCCCAAATGGTCCCTGTATAATTAATGTGTGTCTTCAGACTGGGTCAAAAAAACCCCGAAACAAACAAACAGGGACATGCTTTGCTCAGCTCTTTGCAGAGATGTGAAATTAGGAAATTGATGCATCTCTGGGACTGCAGCCCATGAACCTAGGGGTTTCTGGGGCTTTGGCCTCTAGGCAAAGGACCCACGGAAATGCACTTTCCATACCCAGGGCCTTCCTGCAGGAAGACAGTTTGGTCTGTGCTATGTCCTGCTAGACTTTGCCATCAAGATGGGCGTAATCCCACTAGGCATTCGTCTCTCAATTGACTTCCATCTGAATACCTGCCTCCTGTCTCTGTCTCCAAATCTCACCCATATAATTCCTACACAAAAATAAGTAAGGCAGCTTAGCTTCCCTCTGTAGAAAGGGCCTCAACTTCATAACAGTTAGTCAGTCAAGTGAATGTATCCAGGCCTTAGAGTGAAGAAATACAGGAAAATATTGATGCAGAACTTCCCTATCCTGATCATGCCCTCTTGGCTGGCTGCCATCACAGATCGGAGAGATGAGCAAATGTGGTAACATATGTAAAACTTTGCAGACCTTAAAGCAATGACTATTCAAGAATGGTTTGGGTTTCTTCCAAAGTAGGGTTGAATCAATGAAAGAAAAAGATTTTATTTAGCACTTCTTATGTATCAAACTCTGGGAATACAAATACAAAGCAAAAAATCGATCTTGCCTTTGAGGAGCTTACATTCGAATAGAGACAACAAATAGAGGGAAATGGAAGCCAAGGTTGGGAAAGTTAGGATGGGGAACTTAACCATCAGGGAGTGGATGGACATACTATTTCTAAGAGCAGAGGCAGCATGGATTTAATTGTGGGTACAAAATAGGAAAGGGGATGGGAATGATGGTTGGGAAGTGAAGTAAAGTGAAGTATTACAGAAGCCAGGTCTAGATGTAGTGGGTGTAGACAATAGATGGAACAGAGATCCCCAGCAAGGGAAGGAGAGACTCCAATAGTCAGCTGACTTAACACTACCTGTATGACTTGGCTTCCGTTGGTGATTCTACAGACCAGCAAACTGTTATTGCCACTGAACTTGGGGGAGGGGGAATGACCTGGAACCATGTTGTGAAAAGATATTTCTAAATGCTGGTGGACTGGCCTGCCCAGTGCCATCTCATGATGAGAGAAAAATGATTCAGCTCATGTACTAACACCAATACATTTTTAAGGGTGTGCATGAAAATTCTGCTAAGAGAATCTTTGTTTCCTAAGCTATTTTTATGTATAAAAAGATTTTTGAAAACTGAGCTGAATAGCCATTTAATGTGGTTTTTTAAAAATGGAAGTTGCGGGGGGAGCAATTTTGAATTTTTGTGCCATTAATGATCTATTTATTCTAAGATCTTCTGAATTTCTTTAAGTATTTCTGAAAGGTTAACTTGAAAATTCTTCATACCAGTTTCAGAAATGAGCAGGTAAGAATCCATCCTATCTAAAAAAGGCTGTGTCTAGATTGATTGCTGAGGATCTCTCATCTTATTAAGCATTATCCTGAGGATATTAGCATTTATCTATTGGTCCCTCTTGTTCCTCACAGGCCTGACTGCAGTCAAAGCTATGCATACTGGAGAGGTTCTTCCCCTATTCTTTCCTATTCTCCCTGAAAAGCACAAGGTAGGTTTTTTTTCTCTTTCTAAACGACTTTGGGCCTCGGTTGTTCTTCCAGTACCAGGGCGTTTATGTTGACCTTTTCAGGATGCTCATCACTCATTTTACCAAATCAAACTCCACTGGGGCACTCTGATTTCCTCTTGGCAACTGATTGTTGCAATTTCTTCAACTTTCAGAAAACACGAACTCAAAGTCAGAAAAACCTGGAGTCTAGTCCTCTAATCTCTCACACATATTTCAGGTAAATAATTTACCTCTCTCAGCATTCTAGTCATAATCTCCAAGGCTCTAAATTGCAAAAAAGGTGTTATTCTACATTTGTAGAGGGAGATTTCTCATCCAGGCTTTCCCTATACTAAGGAAATCACAAGTTTAATCTCTGTCCCACCCTATGGGCCCTCATGCAGTAGCCCTTTGGGGAAAAAAACTATTTCAGATGTTTCACTGAGTCAAAACAGACTTGCTTTAGTAATTCAGTAATGGGACTGCCCTTCTCTTCAGGTAAATTTAATATGTCTAACAGGCAAGAAATTTTGAGGTACTTTTTTTGCAGAAAATAGAGATGTCAGAAATAAGTAATAGCCTTGCTTTGGGTAGGAACAGAATTTCCTCAGAAATCACATACATAGTTTTACTTATTTCAAACTGAGTAGTATTTATTCATTTGTCCTGTTACCAAGCTGAGGCTTTTCTAGGGGCTACAGTTAGATCAGGTTACAAGTATCTCATAGATCTTATGGCTGTAAGATCTTTTGTACAGATCTCTGGTACATAGGGATGATGCCCCTAGAGCAAACGAAGGACCTTCAGCTATTGTGGTGATAACTCCAAAGGCAAGATGGATTTCCAAGGATCTCAGTTCACTTGTGCCGCCACAAAATGGTGGCAACAATGTGAGCATCATTCATTCAGTCAACAAATAATTGTTAAGCATTTTTTTATTTTTTAAAGTTTTGTTGATAACTTGTCCTTTGGATACCATAATCACTTCCTGACATACATTGCTCTTGAACTTTCCCTTGTAGCATAGAAAAACAGTTAAGCAAAACCAAACAACTAAATGAGTCCATCTGGCAGTGTTTGATTGTATTGAGAAGAGAGATGTGTGTGTTTCATTTTCCCTTCCCTGAGGACCAGCATTGATCATTGAATTTAACCTGAATTTAGCTGAAGTTTTGTGTTCTTTCCATTTGTATCACTGCAGTTGTAGTTTACATTATTCTCTTTGTTTTTTCTCTTTTGGTTAAAACAGTTTTCTCTGAATTCTTCATAGTCTGCATTTCTCATGATGCAGTAGACTATTAAATTCATATATGAAAATATGTCTTTCCCTACTCAAGTCCCTAGTCACTGGTCACCCAATATTTCCATTTGGGGGCCTCTCTTCTTTAATAAAATGCAAAGTATATACCTGGATACCCTTTCTTTTCTGGGTTTTAATGATTCTGCTCTTTCTTGGTTTTCCTTCTTTCTGAAAGATTTTTTGTCACCTTTTATGGAATATTATTCATGTCCTGTTTGGTAACCATATGTCCCCCAAGCCTCCATCACAGGCCATCTTTTCTGTCTCTAAATCCTCTAGCAGTTATCTTCTCAGCTTCCATGGATTCAGTTATTTTCTCTAAGCAGATCACACCAAGGTCTGTATACATAGCCATAGTTGATTTTCTGAGCTCCAGTCTTCATATCAACTTCCTTGGTCATCAAGGTGATTTAGTGGATAAGGCACTGTATTCAAAGTCACGTAAGAACTGGGTTCAATTTCTGCCTTGAGTAGTTAAAAGGAGCTGGGAAGACCTGGGATCATATTTCACAACAAATACAGTCACTTTCCCTTTCTGTTGCCTCAGTATCCTTATCTGTAAAGTGGGAGTGCTAGACTCCATAGTTTCAATGATCACTTCTAGCTTTAAATTTATGATTCTATGATCTCTACCCAAGTGACTTTTAGGTAACCCAAACTCAGCATGTGTTAAACAAAACTCGTTATCTTACCCCCGTTCTAAACCAATCTGTCTTTCAGGCTTCCTTATTTCTGTTCTTATCAATTATGTGCAACTTTGGAGTCATCCCAAACTTGCACCCTTCCCTCATCCTGTTACCCAATCCAATTAGTTGCCAGTTTTATCTTCCCAAAATATCTTCCATCTCTCTTTGTTCTATTCCCCAAACCGCCACCATAGTTCAGATTCTTGGCACCTCACCCCAGACTGTTGTAAGTCTTATTTGCCTGATTAACTACAGTGACTACAACAACAACAACAATAATGATACCTTGTGTTCTCTGATTCTTAATAGGTTGGTTTTGATGCTCAAAAGAGATGTAATGCAAAGCTCTATATAAATATTAGCTATTATTGGGAGAAATTAGAGTAGGGAGGAGATCACTGTTTTAGGAATAGTAATCTCAATCTTCAAGGTCTAGGTAAAGCATTTATTGAGTGCTTATCATTTGTCATGTGCTATGCTCGGGGCTGGGGTTGCAAAAATAATCCTATCCCTGCCCCTCAAGGAGTTGCCATTGTCATGGGGAAAGACTCCATCAAAGGAACCTGGAAAAGGAAAGAGGAGGAAGGGGGAAGAGGGAGGCCAGACACTCATTGTGACTTGGTGTAGAGCTGGCCTACAAATAGAATGGAAGAAGGAAAAGTCTGGAAGACTGGTAATTAATAAAGTTGTCGTCATCGCTTGAAGTGGGCTGGTGGTGGTGGGAAGGGATGTATATAAGGGAAATTATGAAAGGAGGAAAAGATTGGAATATCTGTGTACCAGGACACACAAAAAAATGGATGAGTGCATTGTTGAAAGGCATCGAGGACCTTTTGTCACTATTCTGTATGGATTTGCAGTGGGCCAGGACCTGTATGGTTCTGTAATTTTTTCTAGGCAAAGGTTCCTCAGTGATATATGAATCATTCTTTGGAGGACACTTTCCTTAGAAGTGACAAAGATATTCTGTAAAGAATGTCTTTCTCTGTGCTCTCCAATAAAAAATTGGCTCACCTGTGGAAACAGCCCTATGAGACCCTAAAGTGGAATTTTCCTGAGAATGGGGAGAGGGTGTTACAGATAAAAAAATGAGGTGATGAGACTTGATTGTGCCTGCCTGCAGTGTCTAATGAGCACATTGAGCTCCTGTTGGTCTTGGAGGAAGTGGTTGCCTCCTGGTCCCAAATGAGACAAGGAAAAATGACTTGGGGTCTGAGGAAGGCAGCTAAATTCTTGGCTGCTGGACAAATAATTCTGGGAGGTGAAAATGTGGCATGTCTTCCAAGAAATTTCCTTTGCAGAAGGGGAGTTCCCTTTTGCAGCTTGGCAACCTGGTGATTTGACAGACAAAGATAAAGGCAGTTCCAGAGAGAGCTGGAATGAGATCATTTGGAAAGGTTCCTGAGACACCATTCACACAACATAGATGCTTATGATGCTGTACTTGCCCATTGTCAAAATCTCCATCTTGGGAAAAAAGCTTCATGGGTTTTACCCATGATTCCCTCCAATATTCTTTAAGCAGTGGTCATCAACAGCTATAGTGCTTGCCTTCTAAAGTAGTAGGAAAAGAAGTTAGAACCTCAAGATAGAGATTTGAATGCTACAAGCATTCCTGGAGCATAGACTCATTTTCAATTTCTTAAGGGGCTTAATAAAAAATGGGTGAGGTGTGATGGAAGGAGCATTCACCAGCAATGGAGTTGGGGCCAGGGTTCAAATACCACCTTTGACATTTATGCTATGTAACTGATGAGTAACTTGAGGCCATCAAGTCCAATCAATCACCTCTTCTTACTCTATACTCTATACTCTCTATACTACTCTATAGTAGGAAATAGACAAGGAAAGGTTAAGTAACATTCCTAAGTTCACACAGCAAGTGTTTATGGTAGAATTCGAATCCATGTTTTCCCGATTCCAAGTTCAATATCCTGTCCATTGATTCCCCTGAGCCTGTTTCTTCTGTAAAATAAGGAAAAATGAAGCCATTGGACTAAATGGCTTCTGAGGTTTTTTCTAGTTCTAGATCTTTATACTTGTAGTGTTTTTGGAAGGTTTTTTTTAAGAGTCAAATTGACTCTTTGCTCTTAGGACTTCCTTATATTTTGGCTTTTTAAAACTACAGTCAGCATAGATAATCGCTGTAGTGGTTTTCCTCGAACAGTCTGAATGTATAGCAATGGGATATTAGAGTAGATTTCTTTAGTTTCTCAGTATTTTTCTATATTTCTCTTTCTGTTTTGAAAGACTAAGTGAGGGGGATCTGTATATATTTGTGTATTTGGGGGCATTGTCTATTCCTCTGTGCTGGTGCCATTACCTGGGACAGAGGGTTCTAAATCTGTGAGCATACGGTGTTGGCATTTTTCTATTTTGTGAACATCACTGTCAAGCCCTCCTGCAGACAACTCAGTAGAAAATAAAGCAATGTTTTAGAAACAGGAAGGATGCCCAGCAACCAACAATGGACAGGAGGGTTCATGACATTATAAAAGGGGCAATTGACTCTAATCACCTCAGTAGTCCCTAAATGTTTCACTGTTACAGCACCATACAATAAGCGATGCTTATAGTGACAATGGGATTCACAAAAATTGCTTGAGGTACATTCAGAGATGTGCTGGAAAAGGTTTAACAAGTGATTCTGGAAAAATAAATTATGCACAACATGCTTTAAATAACATTTTCTCCATCACATTCTTAAGTCTAGATAATCAATACAACAGTAAATCAAGTCTTGATTCTTAGCATTTGCTGATTTCCAAGATGAAAATACTCGATGAAAATCGAACAATCAGTTTGAACAGGTAAAGGCTGATTCCAGCATCCCCCTGCCTACATTTTATTTTGATCAGTTCTTTCTCCTTTTGTCTCATTGTCTCACTGTGGTGTGAATGTGACTGAATTCCTGAAGGACATGCTAGAATGCCGCCATGTATATATAGATGGGCCCAAAGATATACTATGTTTTGCCATGTAAGGGCAATTCTAGATAAATGGAGAGCTATCTCTGGAGGAATGGCCAGTGGATAATGAACTTTTTCAACCCCAACTCACAAAGACAGTCTCTTATGGCTTAGGGGGGTTTTGATATATTTGGCAATAGAGGGGAGTAGTAGCCCTGAAGAAATCACTGTTGCTTAAAGTATCAACATGGATTCTCTTTAATAGGGCAGAGGGAGGTGAGAAACCTCTACAGACTGATTTCCATTGATGTCCATCAATTTAGCATTTAAATTGATCTAAAAATCTGCACATTTGTAATACTTCATTCCCTAAAGTATCAGATAAATGAGATGTTATCATATATTTCTTTTCCATCTATTCTAATTGGTTCAATCATTTGCCTTGATCTCATTTGTCTCTTTCAAACATTTGCTGTTCTTTGAATATTCAGCATAGGATGACTCTGCTTAACTTAAGTTTTCAGAGCTTATCTGTGTGTGTGTGTGTGTGTGTGTGTGTGTGTGCGCGCGCGCGCGCGCGTGCACGCACATACGCCTGCCTGCTAGCAAAAAACAAACAAAAACAGATTTCAGATTGAGGGCTTTTCCTCTCCTTGACTGGACAGATTTTTTCTATTCTTGTTTCATTGGCCTTTGGCAACAATTTTCTCCCAGGATATTACCTTCTTGGCTGTCTTTTGCACATTACCTCTGGCCAAGAGGGAGTGCCTTGCAATGAGAAGTCAGCTTGGGCCTTCGCTATGGTAATCGAATGTGTCATCTTGGGCACACATTCAGTGTGCCCATAAAGCTAGCAGAAGATGCTCTATGCTCCATCTCCAGCCCCAGCTCTCCCTAGTAATTCATGTAGCCCAGCAGATTCCTCACTAAGAAGCCTGGTCTGAGTGTTCCCATTGTCTCTCCCTGAGAACAAATGAAAAAAGAAATGGTTCTCTTGAAAGGACTATTAGGTAAAGAGATTTCTATAAATAGGAACAGAACATAATTTGGAAAGTGATATTCTTCACAATTTAGGCATCTTTACATGGAATTAACTCGCTATAACCCAAACATGAGATGTGATGGTCTGTGAGGACACTAACAAATTTTGTCTCAGAGATCTGAAATTGACTTGTTTAATTTACATTCTGTTTATCTCCCTATTTATTTGATTTTTTTCCTCCTGTGCATATGAAGATTTTGTTTATTTTTTTTTAGGTTGTGGTTTGTTGGATTTCCTTTTTTGACTTTGGTAGTTACTTTTATCATAGGAATGGCAGGCATCTAGAAGCTACCCATCAGCTGCTTGCCATCTCCTAGCTAAGTCAGAGGATAGCTGAGAGCCATTTGTTTCTGAAAGCCCTCAAGAGCTAGGTTGGAGTTAGAGATCCTATAGTCAGTTTCAGTGGATTCAGAAGGATCTGAATCAATCATTTGGTATATATAAAGTGCCTACTGTGTGCCAGGAACTATGGTTGGTGCTTGGGGATACAAAAATACATGAAAATAATCCTTCTTCTCATTGGATTTAAATTCTGGTGGGGTAGACAATGAGTACATACACAAATCTGTGCAGAATAAAGGTAGTAAATACAAAGAAATTCAAAGTAGTTAAATATGAGATATTTGGAAGGAGAGAATCCACAGTTGGGGAGAATCAAAAAAAAGAAGCTTCATGTAAAAGATTGTACTTGAGCTGCATCTTGAAGGGTGAGAGGAAGGTGGAGATGAGAAGGAACTACATGTCATGGGGGCATGGCCATTGCCAAGGCATGGAGGGAAACGGGAGATAAGTGTGTATGAGGAGTGGAGAAGAAGCCTATTTGGGGAGAGCAGCGCTTATTAAACTTTATCTACTCACAACCTCTTTTGGCCTGAGAAATTTTTACACTACCTCGGGTATATAGGTATATAAAACAAGTATACAAATCATACATTTACTGATAGTAAATCATAATTTTGTGACCCCTGCATTCAGTCATGAGACCCCATTTGGGCTCGTGACCCACAGTTTAAGAACCTAGAGATTAGATCACAGAGTGTAAGAGAGGAATCTACATTCAGTCAGGCTGGAAAGATAGTTTGGGGACAGATTTTGAAAGCTTAACAGAGGAATTTATAGTTTATCCTAGAGGCAATAGGGAGACACAATATTTTGTTGAGTAAGATGGTAACATGCTCACATCTGTGGCTAAGAAAAATCACTTTGGCCACTATATGGAGGATAGATTGGCAAGAGAAGAGACTGGAAGCAGGAGATCAATCCTGAAACTTCTATGATAATGGGGACTGAGAGTTGATTAGGTCCTGAAATAAGATAGTTTTCTCATATACAAGATGAGAGGATTGGCTTTTGTGATCTCTGAAGTGCCTTTTAACTTTAAACTCGTAATCCCATGATCTCTCTGCAGTTTAAATTCTATTTTTTTCCTACCTACTATACAATATCATTGTCTTACATCAAGCGATAAAATGTCCATATCTTTTTCAGACAATCTCCTATCTAGCTGTGCCATCAGCTTCCATGTTGACATTTCCTCTCAGCACGTGCCCGTGAAATTAATTGTTTTGAGCCTAAGTATAAAACTTCTGATTTATCTCCATCAAATTTTATCTTAGGAGATTCAGGAAGTTCTGCCCTGTCAAGAACTCTTTGAACTCTGATTCACTGAACATTGGCTACCTCCCTAGCTTTGTGTATTGGGCAAATTTGATACGTATGCCATTTATGCTTTTATCCCAATCATTGATGAAAGGGATCCACATCACAGGACTAAACATAGAGCCCTGGGGGTACCCCACTGCAGAGCTTCATCAGACCATTAGTGACTACTCTTTGGGTCCAGCCATTCAGCCAGTCTGGAATCGATGTAATCATCCTTTCTGTTGTGCTTCATATTTCCATCTTGACTAGAAGAATAGCCTGTGAGACTCTGACACATACTTTGATAAAGTCCAAATCTTTCGCATTCCCCTGATCTAGTCTTAGACCTCTGTTAAGAAAGGAAATGAGAAAAGGGGTATGACCTGTTCCTTAAAAAAAAAAAAGTTGTTGATAGGAATCAATATATATATTATATTATATATATTATATTATATATATATTAAGCTCTTACTATATGTCAAGCACTGTGCTAAGCATTTGCTATATAAAAAGAGACAAAACGCAGTCCTAGTCCTCAAGGAGTTTACAATCATATGGGGGAGGCAATATGCAAACAAATGTATAAAAGAAAGCACTATATAAGATAAACAGGAAATAATCAACAGAGGAAAGGCAGTGGAATTAAGAGGGGTTGAGGAAAACTTTTGGGAAAATGTGGGATTTTAGTTGAGACTTAAATGAAGCCAGTGAGGTCAGGGCAATAGTCAGGACAGAGGAGAGAGAATATTTCAGGCATGAAGGACAGCCAGAAAAAATGCCTGGAGCCAAGAGATGGAGTATCTTGATCATTAAAACATCCAGGAGGCCAGTGTCACTAGATCAAAGAGTACATGTCAGAGAGTAAGGTATAAGAAGACTAGAAAAGTAGGAGGGGGCCATGTTATGAAGGGCTTTGAGTGCCAAAGAGAACATTTTGCTTTACATCAACTTCGTTTCTGAAGGTATACTTCCCTCTTTTCTCTGTCCATTATGTCATTTCCTTGTGACAAAGAAAGAAAAAAAAAGAAAAGAAAAAATGCAATTGAGTAGACCTAATACATTGACAGTCTGAGAATATATGTGCCATTCATATACTTCTTGCCTATTTCATGGTCCCTCCAAGCCCAGAGTCGGGAAGACTAGAGTTTAAACCTGGCCTGAGGCATTTATTAGCCCTAAGTAAGTCACCACTGTTTGCCTCAGTTTCCTCATCTGTTAAATGGGGATAATAACAACCTACCTCTCAGGGTTGCCATGAGGATCAAATGAGGTAATATTTATAAAGTACTTTGCAAATATAAAAGTGCTATTTACATGCATATATATACCATAGGCACACATATGAATATATACATATATGTGTATATGGTATGTGTGTGTATTACGCACGTCTCTATAGCTTTTATACATACATACACACACACACACACACACACACACACACACACACACACGATGTTGCCATCCTATTTCTCTCCACCTGGGCCAATGTCAATTCCAATGTCTGAGGAAGTTAATTTATTTAGCTTTGTTACTCCCAGCCCTGAGTTGGAGCCATCTTAACTGGTGACTGAGGGAGCGCAAGGTCTTATATAGCCCATTATATTTAGCAACAGACCATGCTTCTCATCTCTCATAGCAGGCTCCATATCTTCTCCTCTTCATCTTTGTATTCTTCCCCACCTCCATCCCTGTTGACCCCAGACTTCCTATCTCTTGCTCTGGGAACAGTAATCAAATCAATACTACCATTCATTTTGGAGTGGGCGGGTCTAAGAGGTATGTCAAGGTATGTCAGTGGCTGCTGTGTGACTGCAGAACAAAATTCCCTTCTCTGAAGAACATTTTTCTCTATCTCTTGTCTTCCTTTCTCAGTACACAAACTCCTTTCTTCTTCCAATATCCTTAATTATCTTGGGTGCTACCTTCCTTTTATAGCCATCTTGTCTAGTCTTTTCAACATTTTAGCTCTCTTTTCCACATTTCCATCTTAATCATGTTTTATAAGAATTCCATCTATGTCTTTATTCAGCTCACTGTTAAAAATGTTGAATAGCAGGGGGTCCATACCCAGATCCCTGAAGCACTCTGCCAGGGACCTCTTCCCAGGTTGACATCAAATCATTCATAATAATTCATAATTCTTTAAGTTAAGCCATTCAACCAAATTTGAAAACTGCCCATACTATCATGTGGCTGACAAGAATTCCATGAGAAATTTGACTTGGGGGACTTGGGAGGGAAGGTAGCTCAGATCTCTCATATCAATCTCTAAGAATGCCAAAAATAACCCTGAAGATAATGAACTAGATAAATAAAGTCTTTTTGTTAACATCTCATCTCTGAAAGTGGGGAGGGCCAGCATATGAGGGGCCCAGTATCCCAGAAGCTACAAGGAATACCCAGCTGTGGAAAGATGATGGTTTTCCATAGAATCACAGTAATATCTTTGGTTTCTTTTGATACCCCTTTGACCAAGATCCATCTTTGTGCCTTTTCTTCATGATGGTGAGAAATTGGAATAGCTCATAACCTGGATTGTATTGAGGTGGTGACAGGTAGAGGATGCTGTCTATTTGTCCAGACTGTTCAGGAACTGAGCTAGGGCTAATGCTGCATCAGAATCCCATTGGATTCCAATAGACTGTCAGTTTCATTTCTTAACTGCAATCAATGAGGCTAAATGCAAGACTTATGGGCATCTAGGTGGCACAACAGTGGAGAGAGTACTGGCCCTGGAGTTAGGAAGACCTGAGTTCAAATGTGGCCTCAGTTACTTGATAGCTGAGCAAGTCACTTCTCCCTGTTTTCTCAGTTTCCTCATCTATAAAATGATCTGGGGAAGGAAATGGCAAACCACTCCAGTATTTCTGCCAACAAAACCCCAAAAGGGGCCACAAAGGGTCAGACGTAACTGAAAAATGCCTAAACAACAACAACAACAACAAAAATCCAAGGCTTGAGTGCGTATTGCTCAAGTTCAAGAATTGAAATCTTGTATTTTCTAAGCTCAGGCATGTGTTCCTTTTAGTCTCTGAAGATCTGAGCTCTTCTGCTACTTTATATTTGTTATATCAAATTTTCTGACTATTTCTTGCAGCCCTACAGGACTCTTCCCTGGACCTGGAGTTTTCTCACTTTATGACACAGTTTGTTCTCAAAGTTATTTGCTTAATATTTAGCTGCTTCTTTTGGTAACCTTAACTTTGATCAGCTCCAGGGCTTTTTCTGCATACAGGCAGGGTTTAGGTAATAAGACAAAGTAGTTTTCATAAAACTCATTTCAGTCTGGGCATCTTATTAAAAAATAAAAACTCCAAGGTATTTTTTATTTTTAAATTTTATATTATTTTAATAAACAAACTTTTTTTTTCTCATCCTCTCACCCCCCCCCACCCACCCAATTGAACAAGAAAAAAAAAAGAAACCTTTATACTAAATACACATAATCAAATAAAGCAAATTCTCCAGATGGTCACGTCTGAAAATGACTGCTTTCTGGGCCTTTTGCCTCCCTATTTCATTCCTCTATGGGCACATCTTTGTGTCTCTGCCTGCCTTTCTTGCCTGGGTACTAGAGTGCCAAGTCCATAAAGCAGAGCTCAGATCATTGTGTTTCTACTTATTGGCCATTCACTTTATTTTTGCGCCTGCCTCTTTATCTTCAAATGACATACTTGTGTCTTCAGACTTCCTAGGATCATTGTGAGAATCTAATGAAACTATGAATGTTGCTTATTCTGAAAACTGTTGAAACTTGGCTATTTTTTTTGGCTAATATTTGGAGAGGGCTTCCACTAATGGTTTCTTATTCTCCCAGGTTTTTAATATATATATATACTTGTAACGAAATATCTGAGATTAAATCAACAAAGGCAAGATGATTTGTTGTCCCCTGCTACATTGTTTGATTTGTTTCATATAATGGCCTGGTAATGTGAATGAAATTGGAGGATTTGGAAGGATAATTTTCTGAGGACTTCCTGTCACCATTCAACTCTGGTTCAAATTTTTTGAGATTCAATCAATTCCCTGAGAGTTCTTCTCAGTTTTCAGAAATGACAGTGTCTTCCAGAAGAACCTAAGTTCAAGACTTTTGTCAGTGGAAAGTGACATCTTGCAGCCCCTAAAAAGATGTACAGGAAGGACAGATGGTTTTTAAAGCAGCAAGCAATCAGGAGAAAAGCATTCTCAAACATATTTTTCCTACTTTTTTGGATAGAGAAAGACTCCCCTAGCAAATTCAGCATGAATATAGGTTTTATGAGGCTTATTTCTTTTGCCTAGCAACTTGATATCATAGTTTTTCCTGCATTTTTTTTTCTTTTCTGGATTGTTTCTTCTTGAACTTTGTCCAGTTTCTGACTTAGAATCAGACTTTATACTCACTGTCTCCATTTCCTCACATCCCACTCATTTCTTAGTCCCTTGCAATCTGCCTTCTGACCTTAGCTTTCCCTTGAAAACTGCTTTCTTGAAGTGACCAGCTTCCTCTGAAATACTAACTCCAATGACCTTTTCTCGTTCCTCATTCATCATCTCCTTCCCACAACTTTTGACACTGCTACCCACCCCTTCCTCCTTGATACTTTCTGATGGAATATTTGAAAAAAGCTTTTACTTATTATGTAAAAGTGCTTGCTATGTGTCAGGCACTCTGCTAAGTACCGGGAATACAGAAATGACAGCTAGTCTCTGCCTTCATGAAGCTTTCATTCTAATGGGAAAATGAGGCATAGAGGGTGTGATAGAAAGGGAAGAGGAAAGTCTTGGGGACAGTGAGGGGAGCCAAAGGGAAACTCCTTGATACAATGGTGTTATTGATGTGATTGTGGTTCCCAGAACAAGAGAGGGAATGTTTGGGGGCAAAGAAGGGGCAGAGCATGAGACAGAGCTGGTTAGATGTAGGGAGCTCTCATCAATCATAATGGGGCTCAAGGGTAGGCCTGAAGATCTGGTAGAATTGGGGAACTGCAGAAACCCGGGCAGCAGACCAGAAAGATTCTCCTTTAGTGATAATCCTTTTTCCTAGTTCTCCCCCAACTTGACTGATTGTTTCATCTAATCTCTTGTGTGGGGCCATCATCCATGTCTGCCCAATACTCTGATCTAGTTCATCTCATCTTCTCCCTCTCCCAGTGATTTTAATTCTTACGGCTTTCTCTAAATAGATCACTCCCGCATCAGTAACCAGCCTTTCTCTTTTCAACCCAGGACCTGAATCATTGACTGATTCCTGGTAACTCAGCATGTGTAACATGAACTCATTCTTTTCCCTATATATATCCCACTCTTCTCTCAAACTTCTCTGTTTCTTCAGAGCCAGAGGTGGGGAACTTCTGGCCCATGGGCTATATAAGGCCTATGAAATCATTTGCTTTGGCCCTACCAAGACAACTGCTTGTGATGATGAGCTGAAAGCTAGGTCCAACAACTTCCCGCTGCTTGAGTTTTTAAACTGATAATTTTGCATAGCCCACAAATGATGTTATAAATATCCAAATGGAATTGAAAAAGTTAAATTTTAAATTAAAAGGTTCCCCATCCCTTTTTTAGAGGATGGCATCATCATTCCATTTACCAGGCCATAAAATTTGGAGTTTGCTTCTACTTTTTCTTCTCCCTTATTCCTCCCTACCATAGGGAAGATTGGAATCTTCCCTAAGACTTGTTTTGTTAATTCTGTCCCTATAAAATCTCTTATATCCATCTCCTGGTCTCCCCTCACATTACCCTTATCATTTCTCACCTGCAGTTTAAAAAATAATTATCATAGTATTTTATGTTGTTATTGCTACACTCTCTGAATATGTTCATTACTCCCCTACAAACTATCCCTTACAACAAAGAATAAAAAAAGAGTTTGAGGAAAAGGCAGTTCTTCAAAACTAACTAATATTTCAGCTGGGTCTGAGAGAATCTACAATATTTGATACCCATAATTCTAACCTCTATAAGGAGGCTAGGGAGGTGTATTTTCTCATTTTTTCTCTAGGGCTAAGCTTAGTCATTAGAAATATAGAGCATTCTAGTTTTATTTTAAATTTCCATATACATTTTTATAATCCTGTGTATGTCTATGTGTATGCTTATGTGTACATACATGTTTACATGCATACATTATCTATGTGTATATACTTACATATACATACATACATTGTACATATGTACACACACACACACACACACACACACATATATAATTTTCCTGATTCTATTTGCCTGTCACTTCAAAGATGTCTTCCATACGTCTGTGGATTCTTCATGTTTATTTCTTTTTAAAAATAATTTTTTGTTATCTTTTGTTTTTATATCACCTAAATTTCTTCCTGCTTCTCATCCTCCCAAAGAGCCATTCCTTGTAACAAATAATTTTTTTAAAGGGAAAGATTAGAGAATTAGAAAAACTGATTAATACATGGAAAAAAAGTTGACATTATAGTCTGCTTTCCACACCTGTGAACCACCCCACCCTTTTTGCAAAAGAGTTGAGGGAGATATATTCTCATATTTCTTCTTTGGGGCCAAGCTTTGAAATTTCTTTACATATTACAGCATTAATTTAAGATTATTTTGTCATTCCTTACATAATTATATTCATTGTGTTGTTTTCTTGCCTCTTGACATTATATCAGTTCATGTAAGTCTTACTATGCTTCTCTATATTCATCATATTCACTATTATCTACAGTGTGACAATATGCCATTTCATTCACATTTCATGATATGTTTAGCCATGCCCCAATCAATAGACATCTACTTTGTTTCCTGTTATTTCCTTCTAAAAAGTGTTGTGACATATATGCTGGTGCAAATAGTGTCTTTCTTTTCAATCTTTCTTTTTGTCTCCTTGGAATATATATTTAGTAGTGGTGGAATCTCTGGGTCAAAAGATATGGACCTTTGAATAACTTTCTCAGTGTATTTAATACCAACTTGCTTTGCAGAATAGTTGAAGCAATTCACAGCTCCACCAATGGTGTATTAAAGTGTCCTATCTTTCCACAATCCTTCCAACATCAATTATTTCTGTCTTTAATCAACTTTGCCAGTTTGCTAGGAGTGAGGTGAAATCTGAGTTCTTTAGTTCTGTGTGTCTTCATGAGAAGCAAGGTTTCATTTGGTTGTTAGTAGTTTGCAGTTCTGTTGTTGACAACTGTTCTTATCCTTTGATCGGTGGATAATGGCTTTGATTTTGAATACTTTGTATTATTTTTCAATATATTTTGGATATGAGAATTTTAACAGAGATATTTGATATGAAGATTTTTCCCATTAAAAAATGTTTCTTCTTGTTCCAGCTGTATTGATATTTGTATGCATATGTATGTGTGCATGTGTGTATGCATATGTGTGTATGCAAAAGCTTTTCAGTTTCATCAAATTCACCAAATCAAAGCAAACATGTTCTATTTCATTTTCTGTGATCTCCTGTATCCCTCATTTGGTTAAGAATTCTAGCCCAATAATAATATGAAAGGGACCTGACCTAGTTCTCTTCTAATTTTTATTTGATGAGATCACCTTTAATATTCAAGTTTCCTGTTCATTTTGATCTTATTATGGTATATGGTGCAAGAGGGTAATCTCAATCTAATTTCTATCAAACTTTGTTGCAGTTTTTTCAGTATTTCTTGATAGTTTTTTCCCCAAGTAATTTATAATTTTAGGTTTATCGATCACTATGTAATTGAGTTCAATTATTTCTGATTCTTCCTTGTCTAGTCTGTTTGACTGGTCTATTTTTCTGTGTTTTTTTAAACTGCTACCAAGAAGTTTTGAGGATTATTTTTAATTTAATTTGAGATCCAGGAATGCTACTTGCTTTCATTTCTGTTTGTTTTGTTCCCATCATTTCCCTTAAGATGCTAAATCTTTTGTTCCTGCAAATGAATTTTGTTATTTGTCTGACTTTATGAGTTATCCTCTTGGTAGTTTGCTATAGTACTAAATCTGTAAATTAATTTAGGCAGTATCATTATTTTAATCATATTTGCATAGCCCAGTCATGGCCAATGAAGAACTGTTCATTTATTTAAGTGATGCTTTATTTTTGTAAGCACTGTTATGTAATGGTATTTATATATGTCTTGAGTTGGTCTTGGCAGATTGACTCCCACATATTTTATGCATTTTCTAGTTATTTTAAATGGAATTTCATTTTCCATTATTTCTCCCCTGGAATTTGATTTTGCCATATAGTAATGCTTACTGATTTATTACATATCTAGTTGCTTTACTGAAGCTAATAATTTTCTCCAATTACTTGATTCTGTGGTTTTATTCTTTTTTCTATTTATTTCCTTTTTATTTTTTAAATTCTGTATTGAGAGAGGGGAAAAGAGGGGAGAGAGAGAGATTAAGAAAGAGAGAGAGAGAGAGAGAGAGAGAGAGAGAGAGAGAGATGTGTCTCTACACATAGCAGAAAAAAATTCATTATGAAACTGCAGATCTCTATTTCCTGTTCTTTGCTTTTTAAAAAGGTAAATAATAAAATCTTCCTTTTATTTTCAAAACTATCTTGCTAGTGTGTGCTTCCTTCTGAACTTTCCTCTGTTTTCTTCTGTGCATTTACATAAGTGCTCTTTACTTTGCATTTTGGAGCCCCATGACCCCTGTGGATCAACAGTCCCCACTTTAATTTTTACAATTGTCCATGTACCTCTTCCTCCTTCTCACATGACTGTTCAATTGAAAAATTGAAAGTCATAATCTTGAATCGTCCCATTTCTATAGCTCTTTAAAGTTTAAAATTAATTTTACTTGAGAGATTATTATGAATAATAATACTGAAACTACTTCCATTTCCTGGGATACTGTGAAGAAAGCACTTTGTAAACTATAAACACATTATCTCCATTGGAGTTAACTGTAAACCTTAAAAAGCCATACAAATGGAGGTGTCATGGGGTTGTAAATGGGCAGTTGTAAAATTATACAGCCAGATAGAGAGGGGTGGGATTGAGGGAAGTTTGGTTTCCACAACAGCCAGCAACTCTGTGTAAAGGGAACAGAGACAAAAGTAAAATACAATAAAAAAGACAAAAATAAAATGTGACAAAATAGAAAGTCTGTGCCCTTGCAAAGTTTGCATGCTGCTAGAGGGGATGCAGTAGATATACTGATATACTAGTAGATAACAGGTGGTTTAAAGTTTAAAGTAGAAGGGGAAAAGTACCCACTGGGGCAGAAGAAATGAGGGAGTGGCACCCTGGGCAGGCTTCGTGGGGTCAGTAGCACTGGGGCACATTTGGACCCAGGCGTCTGATTTCTGGTCCCATTCCTCTTCCTGTCACGTCACAGCTGCTGGGATTATTCTGAATTTTTGTTTTGAACTTGAAAAGAAGAGCAACTCTAATGACTTGAGAAGCATATCAATATTTCTCATTAGAACAAACATTTGATCTTGCTGAGGATGAGACTTAATTGAGGCTTTTGAAATAGGTGCAGTTGGCCCTTCAATGTTTCATCATTCAAGTTGCATGTCTATGTGAGACTGGGATGGCTCCAGTGAGTTGTAATTACTGGGTACACGGCTCAGAATATATGGCCCTTGCCCAGGAGGACCTCAACATCTAGTTTGAGAGATAACACATGCACATGCAAATGGCATAGATGAGTACAAATTGCCGCATGTTAAAATCCCATTAATTGGAGGGAGGATAATCTGAATAGGAGATTTTTTAAATATTTTGGATTTCAAGTTCACATGGTAGCAAAATATTGCCTAGGAAGATTTCCAGGGTACTTGTTTTAAAGAAAAAAAAGGAAGCATGGTTTCACTAAATAGGTAGATTGCTTGCTTTTGTGCATATGGGCATTTTTTGTGGGCTTGAATCAATGTGCAAGTAATTAGTTCTTTTAAGTAGTTTAAACATTCTCCTGGTATTCCTCTTTATCATGTTCTTCTGTTCCTTAAAAAAAGAAAGGTTTCTTAAGCAAAGATAAACTTGAGCTACTACCTTTATTTATGATGACAGTTTCCATTAATGGAATCCAAGTGAATGAGGCAGAATGCATTAATTCCATAAAGGGTGGAGGCTGCTGGAACAATTGGGATTAGCTTCCCCCACCCCCGAATCCATATATGATGTGGTAGTCCAAAAAACCAATCACATGTAACTTTTGGTTGGGTTAGTAGCAGCACAATCTTAGGAAGGGAGAAGTGGTAATCCTTGTATACCACCCCTGGAGTATCGGTTCATTTCGGAACCCTATATTCCTTTATAAGTTAGACTGACAAGATGAAGCAAGTAGAGAAGGGTGACGCTGAGGAGAGGGAACTAGAAACTGTACCATTCAAAGATTATTTGAAGGGAGCTGGAGGTGTGGGGTTAGTTGCTTGAGAAAAGAGAAGGCTTATATTGGGGTAGAGCTGACCGTGATAATTATCTCATGAATTGAAGAACCATCATATGGGGAAAAACATTTTTTTTCTGCTTGGCCCTAAAAGGCAGAACTAGGAGATAGATTTCTACGTTTGACATAAGGGAGAACTTGCTAACGATTAAAGCCATCTACAAAATTGAATTGGACTGCCTCAGGGGTTAAACAGATAAAGGTCACTAAAGGTGGTCACATGGAGGCTGGATGATGGCTGGCCAAGAATGTTCTAGAGAGGTTTCTTATGGGTTTGACTAAATGACCTTGGAGACCATTGGACTTTGAATGCTTCTCTTTTCCTCTACACAGAGTATTCGGGAATAAAACAGCTGCTATCTTTGTGTCAGGCTATGCTTGCCTTGTCTCCTAACGCATGAGAAATTCATATTCCAACCTTTTCATCTACACTTTAAAGAAAGTAGTGACTCTCCTGGGTGAATAAGAAAGCTCAAAGGAAGTCAAACAGCATCCGCCAACCTTCACCCACCAACTCAATTGAGTGCCTTTACTAAATCAAAGCAGATAGGCTGGGCTGGTGTATGGGGCAAACCCATGGGGCCGTGGAACAAGGTCTCACTGCACTCAGCATGCTTTCGTGACATCCCAGGCACCACAAAGTTGGTAGGTCACAATTCCTAGTTCTAGGTCTCATGTGCACCAATGTCTTGGTTTTTGAGTACATTTCAAACTAGTCACATTTAACTTCACCTAACAGTGACTGAGAGAGCTTTGAGATAGACTTTCCAATTTCCTGATTGCTGCCCAATTCTGTTTGCTGCAATGAACATTTATTAAGCAGTGACCACGTGTAGACCACTGTTGTATAGAGTGAGTCAAGTAACATGTATAATTAACTTAAGGAAATTCAACTATGTCTTCTGGGCAAGAAAGAAAAAAAAAGATAGTGGAACAGTGGGAGCAAATTGAGTGTATTTATCATCCCACTTAAAGTAACTATTAATCATGTGAGAACACCAATCAGTGTAGAGAAGTATCTCTATATCGAAGCCATTTCTATCTGAGAGAGAGAGAGAAAGAGAGAGAGAAAGAGAGAGAGAGAGAGAGAGAGAGAGAGAGAGAGAGACAGAGAGAGAGAGACAGAGACAGAGACAAAGACAGAGACAGAGACAAAGAAAGATAGAAACAGAGAGATATCCTGAATGGGATAGTCCCCTGTGACCTCTAACATAACTCTCTGCCCCAAGGAAATTTGAGGTATTGTTGACAAGAAGGCTCATAATGCTAAAAATAGTTTGGAGTTAACATTACAGAACAGTTGAATACCCAGTCTAATTTTTTCCTTTATAAGGACACAAGGAATCAATGAACCTCCTTCCAGGGAAGAGGAGGAAGAGGAGGAAAAGTAGTAGTAGTAGTAGTGGTGGTAGTGGTGGTGGTAGTAGTGGTAGGAATGATAATAATAAACATGGCTAACAATTGTATAACACTTGTAAGATTTCTTCATAACAGTCCTCTGAGGTAGATGCGATTATTATCTCCATTTTTACAGATAAAGAAATTGAGACTGAGAATATTAAGCACCTTGTCTAAAATCACAAAGTGAAGCAAATATATGAGACAGAATTTGAACTCAGCTTTTCTAGATGCCCCTTCTAGTACCTTAATCTGCTTCCCCTGTAACTGTTTCTTCATTTGAACCTCAATGTCAAGAATCTCTTCTTTGTGGAGAATTGTACTGAACAATAGAAAAGAGGGCTTGCCTCCTTTGTGTAGCTCTTCCTTCTACCCCTGTCAAGGGTTAAAGAAGACTGTCCTTAGCTGGACCAATAGCCCAGTCACTGCAGGTGGATGAGGAAGGTGAATGTCTTAAAAAGACTAGAGTTATCTTTGTTCAAAGTAGTGATAACTAGCCTTAATCCCTTTCCTTCTGAAAGGGATTTTGTTTTCCATATATCATTTACTTTTCTAAGGGGCTTTTTCTGGTACTCTGAAAAGAGCTTTTTAGACCAGAGCAAAATAGCATTCTTCATATTTCCCATATGTTTTTACTTATGCAATGTTTTCAATATGTTTCCATGGTCATTTGGTGCCATCTCATATTTCCTCTTGAGGCTGAGTCTAGAATCTCTTCTTCATCATAACTCCTGCCAGCTGATTCATTCTGCTTTTGCTGCTACGTCTGTTAAGGGAATCGGTTGAATGGCTAGAAAGGCCCTACAGTGTGTGATCAACTAACTGCTCTGGTTCCCCTCTTGTCTTGAGGATAAGGGTGTCAAGCAGGAAGAAGAGGCAGTTCTGTGGTGCTCTCATATTATGCTTTAAGTCAACAAGCACTTAGTAAGTTCCTCATTCATGTCTGGCCCTCCTCTGAGTGTTGGGAACCCTCTTTTGAAGAATGCCTCCCCCCCCCCAACAAATATCAGATTTATTGTGTCATGACAGAGCACCTGACTTAAAGTCAGGATGATCTGGATGAATCCAGCCTTAGGCCATCATTTGCTGTGTGACCCTGAGCAAGTCACTTTTTTTTAAACTAAGTTTTCAAATGTTTTTGTTTTGAAACTAAGTTTCTTTGATTTGTCTCCTTTTCACTACATATTTCAAAACACACAGATAATTTGCTTAGCCAAATAATCATGTTTGTTTTTAGAAAGAGAATGAAAAAGAAATAACTAATAAATAGGTTTTGAAGATTTTGTCCACAATTTAGAGAACAAGCAATGATAAGAATATTGTCAGAAACTACTTTTTGAATTGGAAAAACCATTAAAAATGCAGGAGTTGAAGCAGCCAGAATTAAACTCTAAAACCACAGAAGCTGGTTTAAACTCTTGAATGCTGGGTATTGCAAAACCACTTCTCACAGAATTCCTCAGTTGCCTGCTGGAACCATCAAGTCACAGAAGTCTCCACACAAAAACCTGATGATGTGGTTTCATTGCTGATTTTGCACCTCCATGCCTCTCCCAGGGTCTTGGATGGAAACATTCTGTTCCCTTTGCTCATGCTGGGGAAATCACTTTCTCCTTGTCTTAAAGTTTCTCCAAGAGAGCGTTGTTACCAGCTAGTGTCCGGAGTAGGTATGTTTCATGACACTTTTTGGTAATTTGAATAAAAATCACAATTTGGAAGCTTTGGCTTATCTATCATCACACCCTGGCCACATATCGAGGCACTAGGTCATATCATTTTCAGTTTTGTATCCTCTTCCCAGGTTTCCAGATACCCTTTGTAGCTTTTGCTTAGTGCTTGATTTTCTATTTCAAAAGGGAGAAATACAAATGTAGCAGGAAATTTTTAGAAAAATTGAATGATAGAATGATAGAGGCAAAAAAAAGCTCTTGGAGATCATCTAATGTAACTCCTTTATTTTGTAGACATATTGTATATATGATACATTTACACACATATGTGTGTAATATGTATATGTGTATATTGTTTGGATATATGTGTGTAATATATATATGTATATATTGTATATGTGTGTGTGTATATATATATATATATATATATATATATATATACACACACACTACATAGAATACATTTTATAGGAAAGGCTCAGAATTGCCCTTCCCAATTCCCATGACTATATGGGTCTGTTTAAGGCATTAGACAGTGAGATGATAAAGAATCTTCTAACTGGCTACTGATCTGGTGGAACTGATGACTCAGAAGAGGGAAAAAGGGGGTCCAACCTACCCCTCAACACAGCCAATCTCTTCCCTTTGGGCTCTGAGGAAGAGAGAACTGATTTAAGGCACTTCTCACATGGGCTGTGGGACAGGTTGACTGGAACCAAGAAGGTCATATCAACCCTTGTTACATATAGATAAAATTGAGGCTTGGAGAGGTTAAGGGTGTTAGCTAAGATCACACAACCAGCACTAGAATCCTCATTTCCTAATTTCCTTTCTAAGGGAAAGGAAAAAAACAAACATTTCTAAGTTTCTACTACGTGCAAAGCACAAATGTTATCTTGCTTCTTTCCTCACAACAGATTTTGGAGGTAGGTGTTATTATCTTCATCTTACAGTTGAGGAAACTGAGGCATAAGAGTTTAAATGACTTGTTCAGATTCTCATAGCTAATAAATGCCTGAGACCAGATTTGAACTCTTCCTGAGTCCAGGTCTAGCCTTCTACATATTTTGCTACCTACCTGTGAATAGAGCTCTTCATAGTAATCTACATGGTATTAGACTTTGGCAAAAAGCCAACTGATAGTAATTGCCAATCCAAGGTCGTTGGACAAAATCTAACCCCATGTTACAACTAACTCCATCTCATAAGGAAAAGCAAGATTTTTCTGAGTAAAGGCTCTCTCTGCCCTCAGACAGATGAACGGATTTGATTTATTGTATATAGGTTATATTTACTTATATGCGTACGTTCCCCCTATTAAAATGTCCTTGAGAGCAAGGATTGTATTGTTTTGGCTACCTAATCCCAATGTCTAACAAATAGTAAGTGCTTAATAAATGCTTCTTGCTTGGCCAACAGATCATTGCCATTATTCATGAGAGCAGTTTACCCTAAGACTTGAGTGAACGAGCTAGCAAAAAGAGGGCCTGAAGATTTGTTTATTTATCTTTCAGAAAGTATAAAGGGTAAGAATTTCCTCTTGAGCTGAAGAGGGTAAACAATATTTAGCTCTTGCTTGACTATCAGATCAGGTCACTATCAGATACAAGATGAGCTTCTTGAAAAGAAAAGAAAAAAACTGGAACAACATGTCTCCATTCCTCACTTGATCAGAAAAAATACAGTTTTCCTTTTTAAAAAATCAAAGGACTTAAAAGTTTATTTGTTTCTTTTTTTGATCCTGGCCTTTTCTAAGAAATCCATTTTAAAAAGATGAGGTGCCTATTTGGTGTTAAATGACAGATATGGAAAGCAATGCAAGCACATCTTATTCAAGGGTAGAGGAAGAAACTGATATGTTGTTGACATAAGAGCATATTATATACAACCTGTATAGAAGGAATAAATAAGTGAATCCATTTAGGAAAACCCCAGCTTTTCCTTCTTTTTTAAAAAATAGCATTTTATTTTTCCAAACACATGCAAAAATAGTTTTTAATACTCACCTCTGCAAAACGTATTCCAAATTTTTCTTTTTCTCTTCCTTCTTCCAAGACAGTAAGCAAGCTGATATAGGTTAAGCATGTGCATTTCTGCTAAACATGTTTCCACAATTGTGCTGTACACACACACACACACACACACACACACGTCAAAAGGGAAAAAAACATGAAAAAGAAAGAAAAATAAGCAAACGAACAACAACAGTAAAGTGAAAGTACTATGCTTTGATCCACATTCAGTCTCCATAATTCTCTCTGTGGATGCAGATGGCACTTTCCATCCCAAGTCTATTGGAATTGCCTTGAATCACCTCATTGTTGAAAAGGGCCAAGTCCATCACAATTGATCATTACATAATCTTGTTGTTGCTGTGTACAATGTTCTCTGAACAGATTCTACTCATTTCTCTCAGCATCGGTTCATTCAAGTCTTTCTAGGCTTTTATAAAATCAGGCTGCTCGTCATTTCTTCTAGAACAGTAATACTCCATGACATTCATATACCATAATTTATTCTCCACCTGATGAGCATCCACTCAATTTCTATTACATGCCACTACAAAAAGAGCTACTACAAACATTTTTGCCCGTGTGGTTCCTTTCTCCTCTTTTATGATCTCTTTGGGATACAGGCCCAGTACAGGGACTGCTGAATCAAACCTCTGTTTTGTCATAAAGAAAAACAATGTAATTGAGTCCCATTAGAAACTATTTGTGAGATAGGATTTGAGAATTCTGTGTTAAGCCAAACTTTGAAAGGGGAACAGAGGCAGTGATTCCAACTGTCATTTGGCCAGCAAGATAGTTTAAAGTGCTTAGTTTAAGCTTAGCTTAAGATAGTTGCTTAGCTGAGATAATAGCCAGTGGTCCTGATGGTTTTGAATGGCATTTAGTTGTTCTCTAATTGTTATTATTGTTATATGTATATATATTTTATCTTTTTGGCAGTTTGTAATCCCCATTAGAATCAGTATCTTATTTAATCCTTTTTTTCCCCTTTTGGTAGTGTGGAATAATGGATTGAACATTGGCTTTTTGAAGACAGGAAGGATTCATGTGTCACCTTTGACATATATTGGCTGTAGGATTTTAGGTAAGTCATTTAATCTCTTAATATATTCAGCAGCTCTCTAAGAGTATACAGGGTGTCCCAAAAGTCTTGGAGCAATTTTACTGTACGAAAACATTTGGAACATTGCAGAGAAGGTGCTGACAGGCATTGATAAAGGAAATTTTCTAACTTCCTAACAGTGGTTACAAATAGCAGTTGTTTAAAATAAGTGCTGAAATAGTATTTGGACAGAGGTACTGTGACCATTCATGCTAGCCAGTCTGTTAGCAGATAGGTTACCCATGTAAGATAGAATTTAAGTGATTAAAAGCTGTATAAAATATTTCCCTAAGGCAGCCTGGAGTCTGGAAAACCCAAATTCCTAAGAGGCCAGAGACATTTATTAGTTGTGTGACCCTGGACAAATCACTTCACCCTGTTTGCCTCAGTTTCCTCATCTGTAAAACAAACTGGAGAAGGAAATGGCAAACCACTCCAGTATCTTTGCCAAGAAAACCCGAAATGGGGTCATGAAGAGTAGGAAATGATAGAAAAACAACTCAACAACAATAAAAACATACTTTCCTACTGTCATTGAACTGGTTCCTACTTGAAGTTGAATTACAGGCCTAGAAACAGTTACTTGTCTGCCTCCAAAGAGAGAAAGAACCTGGTCCTCCTTTTATTTTCCTTTCCTTCCCAGATCCACATTTATATTGGGAGATAATGTTGTCTATCTTGAGCCTTCTTCCCTTTTCCTGTAAGTACTGTTGCTCAACTGCTTTGCTAGCTTCTTGGATGATGTCAGAAGGCCCTAGTTCTTTGGATCCCAGTGCGTGATAGGTTTAAAGTGGTTCTGATTATGGTCAAGTCAGCACTAGAAGTTATTGGCTTTTCAGATTACTTGGGAAACAGTCTTGAGGTGAAAGCGTCATCACATCTTGAGATTATCAAGGGCTATCAGCTTTACCATCACCATGCTGATTTAATTGGCCCAGTAAACATGCCCTAAGTCTTTGGGATTGTAATTAAAGTTGTGGAGCCTGGGAAAAAAACAACAAAAAACTAAAACAACCCTCCATGTTATTATTTGTGGGTTTTTTTTCCTAAAATAAACTCTCCTAGCTTACCAAACGGTTGGGTTTAATTGGAAACTAATTAAAGTTACTGGATTCTATTTTAAAATCTGCCCACTGAGCCAAAGCATCCAGGCAAGAGAGAGCATAGTTTTAAAATGACAGTTCTAAAAATACCTTCCATCCTGCTACCCAAGCCAACCAAGCCCCTCTGATTAAGGCATTGATTTATCTGCAGTGGAAATGATGGCCTGCCTTCTTCACTGTGGTCCTGCTACCAGTGCTCACTCTAATTTAGCTGTAAGAAATGATTTGTTTATTGAACTAGATGACCTTTTGCCATTCACTCACCAGATGTGGAGTCTACCCATTGCACTCTGGGAAGAGATCCCAGCAGGGAAAAACCTGTGGCAAAGCCTGAGGGAGGCTTTTTGGGGGGGGTAGAAGTAAAAGCTCAAAATTTAGGCAGGGCCCATCTGGATGTTGGCCTTCACCTTTTTGCAGATGGACAGTTTTCCCTTTATAGGTGGTGACATTTGATTGTGGAAAGTCCCTAGAAATAAAATTTTCATTTTATTGGCCTTTTAACCAATTCACAAGTATTAAACACTTACTGTGTATTGTTTGTTGATGGGAATGCAAAGGTAGACAGGTCCGTACCCTTACATTGCTTCCACCAATTGCTACAATTTCTGGCCTTTTGACTATTCATTTACTTTATTTCCCATAACTATTTCTACATTATACTATTATTATGTTATACCAATAATACCATTATTATATTATTTGCATAATTATATAATTGATTTAATATTATAAGTTATTATTTGTATAATAAAATAACACATATAAGAATATAATTGAGGCAGTTAAGTGGTGCAGTAGTTGGAGATCTAGGCTTGGAGTCAGGCACACTTGATTTCAAATCTGGCCTCAGACACTCATTAACTGTGTGAGCCTGTCACTTAAACTTTGTCTACCTCAGATTCCTCATTTGTAAAATTTGTATCTGCCAGGGTTGTTGTGATAATCAAATAAGATTTATTTGTTGAGCAGTGCTTCCTTAACACAGTGCCTGGCACACAGTAGGCCCTTAATAAATTCTTATTTCCTTCTTTCCTTTCTGTTTTCTTCACAGTGTGATGCACATTCATATACGCCTTCTCATGTATCTATTATAAGATTTGTCTCAGTCTTTACTCTAACTACTAATCAGAATTCTTTGTTCATTCTCAATCACTTTTCCTTATATGATCACAGTTACTGTAGATTCCATTTTTCAGATTGTGCTTTTTTTCTCCCTTGCGTGATTACAAATCTTTCCCAGTTTCCTTGTACTTCTCATTCATTTCTATTTTAATCAATGTCATAGTATTTCATTACACACTGGACAATGATTTCTTGAATTCTTTAACTGTTCCATTATTAATGGACATTTAGGATACTTCTAGCTTTTGACTTGCATATAATGTCAAGTATTTATTTTTGTGGATTTACCTTCCAAATTCTATTTGGCTGAAGCTACTGAAATATGGGATAGTAGAATGAATTTAAACTTTAGGCACCTTTGATTTACTATAATGATTTCACTTTACTTATTTCATAGAGATGTTGTGAGGTTCAAATGAAATATGTAGGTGAAAATATTTTATTTGACTAATATACACTGCACTTATTATTAAAATAATACTACATTCTAAGTCCATCAAGGATCTATGGTGAGAAGATAGCTAGAAAATTAATAAGGCTTAATAGGGGTAGAATGGTATGGTCAGAATTCATGAGTTCAAAATCTTGGCTCTGTTCCTCACTATTGTATGATTTGGTGACATGTCACTCCCTTTATTCTGGGTCTCAATTTCTTCCTCTATAAAATAAATCCTTGAGGAGCTCTAAGATCATAGTTATTATTTTGTTAGCGTCCACTCAATGTCTAACAATGCACTAATTGCTGTGCAGGATACAAGAAAGAGCTATAAGATGATAGTCGTTACTTTTGGAGAGTTTGTAATCTAGATGGAAGCTAAGATTTCTTTCTGTGAAGAATGGATTGTATAATACAAGACTATATAAAATACTGAATTCCAGGTATATAGGCTCAGAGAAGAGCAAAATCAGTGATGGTCAAGTTAAGGGAAAGCTTCTGGGAACAAGGAGGGCATAAGCTGAACCTTAACTATTGTTATTGTTCAGCTATTCAGCCATGCCATACTCTTTGTATGTGACCCTATGGACTATAGTACACCAATAGTGGTTGTCCATGGACTTTTCTTGGCAGAGATACTGGAATAGTTTGCCATTTGCTTGTCCAGTAAGCCAACCTTAACAACAGTTATGTTTTATGGCACTTTCAAGTTTTCAAAGTATTTTATATCATTTATCTTTTTGAGCCTTATAATATTCCCTGTGCAACAGATGCTACAGAAATCACCTCCATTTTATAGATGTGAAGACTGAGGCTCAGACAGGTGTTAATTAATTAAATGTGGCCCAAATTTACTTCTGTCAGATGTAGAATTTAAACTCTGGTCTGCCCATTTTCAGAACAAATATTCTTTTGCACTACACCAAAGCCTCTTGCCATGCTTCAGGGGGAAATAAATTAGGGAGATAAGAGTAGGAGGTGGGGTATGGGGAATAGCATCAGTGTTGTGGCATTCTAACTGGAGAAACATGACCAAAGAGGGTAATCAGCATGAGGGTATACTGGGTCCATTGTGGAGGGTAAGGCATGTATGTTAAGAATCTGGCCAGGGGGCAGCTAGATGGTGCAATGAATAGAGCATCAGCTCTGAAGCCAGGAGGTCCAGAGTTCAAATCCAGCTTTAGACACTTAACGCTTACTAGCTTTGTGACTCTGGACAAGTCACTTAACCCCCAATTGGTTCATCAAAAAAAATCTGTTATCCATACATGATCTTAAAGTAGATATACTAGAAATGATCATCATGTCAATCAGTAGCCCAAGCATTTCATATAGACAGCACCTCCCTAACTAATAAAAGTCAGTCCACCAGAAACCAAAGCTGCAGTGGAACCCCATGCTGTGCTTAAAGAAGCTGTATCTTGCTTAGAGTCACCAGATGATTTCAGTGCAGATGCCAATATTGAAGCAAAAAGAATCAATCCATCAGAAACACAAGTAGATTGACTTTTCAGTTATTGGCCATTTTTGCTTCTCACATTTTCACATTTGTAAGCTTTATAAAGTACTGGTTTCCAATTTTTTGCAATTTTTAAAAAAAATTGGGATTTCCTTAGATCCTCGTTTTTTGATCTGGGAATTTAATGTATCTTGGGCACATGAGCTTTGATCGGCAGTCTTGAATTTGGAAATAGGCTATGTGCCAAAAATTCAAGAAGTTGCTTGTATGGAACTTTGTTGTGATTTCCCATAGAAATCATGGTTAGCTCCGACTTCCCTAACTCTCCCTTCCCCAAAAGTACCTATTCAGAGCATAATTTAGTTGAAATGTTACAGTAATAGAATGATGGGGTAGAGAACTGGATTAAGTACAATGCGTATCCATCATATATAATATCTCCATGGATAATGTGGTTTTATTCAGCTTGGAATAGTAGGGGCATATCTTCCCTAGATTCCACGGGGAAAGCAAGAAATAGCACCATCCTTCTCATTCCTGGCAGTGGGAATTGAGCCTCTCCCAATGGCCCAAAGGTCAAGGGCCTCTGGGTGAAAAAGGAGGGGAGGTTGGGTATGGGCTTCAGTGTGGAGGCAGCACTGAGTGATAATGGCCCTTTGATAATTGGGTCCTCTTATGTCAAGAACTGCCTGCATTTTTATTTTAATCTAATTTCTCAAATCCTGTTGTCACAGCAACAGAGAACATAACTGGTAAGCATTGTCTCTTCCCTCAGCACCTTCTGTGCCAGTCAGAGTTTGGATTGGGCTTCATTATCTAATCTAATAGCCTGCCTGAACCCAGACGGCAAGGTTCTTAATAATGTGACATTTCTATATTCTGTATTCACTGAAAGACTTTTCAAAAAATTGGTTTTGTACAGACAAGGTTACTGCCTTTCTTGGTTTAAATACTGGGGGAAAAAATAGGTTTTTCCTTTTGATTTCTAGTTGCCTATTTAGTCTTATATACATCGTAGTTACTAAGCCTGTAGTATAGAAGTTTTTGAATATGGAAATAGGAAAGCCATGATTTTTCTGTCTTCTTTCCATCTTCCTTCCTTTTCTTCTTTTCTCCTGTACTTTAAAAGCATCTTCAAGTGTAACAACTGTCATTGATGCCTTTTATTTTTATGACATTGTCATTGACGTTTAATCCTTCTTCCCTGAGTCCTGCACACAACCGGACTATGCTGTCAGTGTACTTCACCTGTAGTCTCCCACCTTCATACCCAAAGATTAAAAGTTTGGTCCCATTTAGTGCAAATAATGCATCCCTTGAAGTGGGCATGTTATTCAAATTCACATTGAATATTTCCTTTGGGTTGGAACCAATCACCACATTTTACATAATTTTACATTTGAATTGTGGGTTTTCAAATACATGGGACCACTTCAGGAAGATTCTTTTTTCTCACTAATCAATCAAGATTTAGTTGTATTTTCCTCCTCTCTTCTCTTCCACATTTTGGTTGTGGTACTGATGTTGGTCTAGGCCTCTGATTTTCCAGGGAAAAATCCTTCTCCCAATTCTTTAATGAATGGGATCAGGTGAAGGTTTCTCAAAAAGTCTGTGAGTTGGAGTGGGTCAGAGCTTAGGCCTGCAGGCCTTTCACGTGATCCCTATTCCCAGAGTTCTGCAGGTAGGAAGTTCGAGGCTAGGGCCCAGCTTGCAGGAAGTCAGGTGATCTCTAGGTCTAGCATTCTGTAGGGCAGAAAGGTCAGACCCTAGGTTCAGAAAGTGACGTGACCTACAGGAGGCAGACAGCATTGCTGACCATTGGTCAATAATGGTTGCTTCCTTTTTAGTCCATCGAATGAAAAGACTTGGGTCTTTTGCTATTTAACCAGATTCATTATTTCCGGCTCACTAAGCTAGGCATCTGCTGTGAGGATGGGAGCTGAGAAGCTCTGTCTGCTTGCATCTCTCCTTGCAAGGATCGAATAAACGCTTCCTCTTTGTATCTGAAGATGTCTCTGATTAGTTAATTTAGGTAAGGAGGTCTAGCACTCATCCCACACATTTAATTTATAATCTTAAAGAGTTGCCTGGAACAGAAAGTAAAGTGACTTGCTCAATTTCACACAGCCGTTGTGTGTCACAAGCAGGATCTAAGTCCAAGCCTTGGGCCATTGTTAGTTATTACCTCTGCCATGGTTCTCCATGCTTTAGAATTTTTAGGAAAGTCTCATGTGCATTCATCTCTTTTTTAGTTATACTTTGTATATAGAAACGTTCATTCTGTTTGGAGTTAAATTCAGAAAAAAAAATGAGGACTTCTAGGAGAAGAACTATATATACTTTATAACTGTATACTTTAAACTTGTATACAATTTTATTCCCTCTTCTTTTCCCCTAATTGGATTCCCATTCTGTTTATCTTTCCTTCCTCACCTGTCTTAAAGTAGAGCTAGAACACCATTTTCTTCCATCTCAAAAATGCCTTAGCAACTCTCTGGATCTCCTGAGAATTATGGGGAAAATAATCTGTTATTGTTGTTGTCATTGTGTCAGAATAGAACAGCCTAGGCAGAAAAGCAGTAGGATAATTGTAAATCTTAGGGCCATCTTAGGCAGTTGCCCCCTGCCTGTCCAGACTCAAGCTACTGAAGACAGAGGTATCATGATTCATGTTTGACACTAACTCCCCCTTTGTAAATGATCAAGCTGGAAACAGCCATTCCAGAAGTTTGAGACAGTGGAAAGGAAGAGACCATTCTGAGCGGGGTTCCTGAAGCAAATTTGTTATAATAGTTAGAACTCCCCCGGGGATCTGGCCCTCAGAGTTTCTACCCACAAATTCCGAAACTGATGGAGGCTCTAGGGCAGACCCAGCATGGCTACTGGATTTGCCACACATGAAAAGACAGAGAGCAGCACCCTTACCTGCTGAGAGTGGCAGGGGCCTCCTAGTATTCATCAATTACCTCAGTGGAGATTTGGCACCTAGACACAAGGTATGAACAAATATAAGCTGAATCTTTTTTCTCAGTGGAAATTTAAAAAATGATTTAATATTTGGGGTTTTAAGTCAGTCATCAGGGCAGACTAATTGGGCCTGCTTATTTGGAAAAGAATAAGACAATAGTGCTCTTGTCCCTGATTACATTTTTTTGGTGTGTGTGTTTTTTTTAAATGACTAGGTTCATTATAGCTCAGTAATCAAGGCAAAGTTTTCAATCTGGACAAAAACCTAATGTAGATAAATTCCACAGGCAGTTTAGCAAGGTTGGTGCTTTGAATTCAGGGCTTTCTTTCTCTGCCAACAAAGCTATTGGAAGCCTTTTTTTTTCTTTGAAAGTGGGAAGCATATTACTGAATTCCCTCTTTGATGTTTAATTTACACTGTGTCAAAGGTGGAGATCAAACTATAGCTCTTTCATATTTGAGGGGAGAAGGGAACATGGGGGAAAGAACTCTGAAATTCTCCATTGATCATGAAGTCCATTTATGTACCCACCACAGAGCTCTCTCTCTTCCCTCGTGGTAAGCAGTGCTGAGCATTCATTTGGGCCACAGTTGTCTACTTAACTGGAATACTAATAAAAATGAACTATTATAGTGACCCAGTCATAAAAACCCCAGAATCGGCAGGGACTCTAGAAGCTGTGTAGTCTAATCTAGACATAGCTGATGGCACACAATGGATAGAGCACTAGGCCTGGAGTCAGGAGGACCTAAGTTCAAATATGACCTCAATTACTTCCTAGTTGTGTGACCCTGGAGAAGTCACTTCACTATACCCTCAGTTTCCTCATCTGTAAAATGAGCTGGAGAAGGAAATGGCAAACCATTCCAGTAACTCTGCCGGGAAAACCCCAAGTGGGTCATGCAGAGTCAGACCTGATTGAAATGACTGATCAACAATTTCAATAATTGAAACAACCTGTTCATTCATAAGTCTGGGTACTTCCTCCCTGGTAGAAATTGGGATCCCTGAACTCCTAGTCCCTAGTAACATTCAAGAGTTACTAAGCCGCTGGTCTTAGAGACTTGTTCAGAGGAAAATCCTTTGTATTTTATGGAAAACGCTAAGAGGATGATAGAAAAATGTGCTTTTTTGATTGTTATTGTTTTTTCCTCTAGATTGGGTGACAGAAACTTGAATCTCTTGTTGGGTCCACCCTTCAAACCAAACCAGTTTGGTAGGAGCTCCCAGGGCTTGGCTTTTGCCAGCCCAGCCTTCCAAATCCCCAGAGCAGTACCATATCACAAGGAGGCTTTGGGTATAGGACTGAAGGGGAAAACATTTGAACTGAAGTGAGATATATTGTGAATGGGCTGTTATTTTTTGTTTAAAATTTGTTTTTTTATCACTTGAGATTATGGTTGGGAATATGCTATTCCAGTAGGGAGAGGAGGGGACCTTTTGGGAACAGAAGCTGATGGAAGAATAAGATAAAAAGACCTTTGGGCCAAGTAGACAACATTATATAATACCAATGAAAAGTAATAATTTACTTCCCAGTTATTCCTTGTTTGTATAGTTGTCACACCAGTGATTTAGCTGGTCTTTCATATTATTTATATTTGCCCTGGGCCAGAAATACTAGTAGACCAGGGATGATGTGATGGCAAATGAGATACCAGCTGTTGAAGATTTTATAGTAATTCTATTATCAACAGGACTTGGGTGCCTTCTAACAGTTTGACCAAATCTGGGCCCAACTCATTGGCCATGGGAGGTGAAGGGGAGAGTTGGTGGAAAAGATGTAGGATGTAACTATACTGTGATTGCTTGCTGGGTGAATTCTTGGACTTGACTTGAATGTTTTACATAATGAACTTATTGTAGCTGATTGAAGCAGGTAAGCCTAGGGCAAGCCTGTTGTGATAATCTAGGTGAGATGTGATGAGGGTCATGTGAATGACAAGATGGGAATGAAGTAGAAATAATAAGATTTGGCAACTAAATTCGCACTGTGCTGGATGAGGTCAGGAGGTAAGGATGATAATGAAATTTCACATCTCGAGGACCGGAAGGATGTTAGTACCCACAACGATAAATAAACTGAAAAAAGAGGAAGTTTGGCAGAAAATGAAAAAGATGCTGAGATCTCTCTTGAACATGCTGAGTTAATAATGTAGAAATATCTAATAGGTACTTGGTGAGGTACCTGAAGCTCAGGAGAGAGAGAGAGAAACTGGAGCTGGATATATAGGGTAGCTTTGTTTGTTTTTAATTTAATTTTTATTTTGTTTTTTCCTCAATTACATGTAAGTAAAAAAGACATTCTTTTTTTTTTTTTAAAAAAAATTTGAGTTCCATATTCTCTCCCTTCCGTTCCTCTGCTCTCTTTGGGAAGGCTGATAATTTGATATAGATTATACCTGTGCAGTCTGGATATATAGATTATGAATCTTCTGCATAGTCGTAATAATGAAACCATGGTAGCTGTTCAGATCACCAAGTGAGAGAGTATAGAGCACGAAGAGAAGAAGGTCTGAGACAAAGTTTTGAGGAAACCCTGGATGAAGATTCAGCAAAGGTGACTAACAGGGAACAGTCAGAGAAGTGGGAGTGGAGCCTAGAATGAGCAATGGCATAAAATCCTCAGGAGATTTTCACACTAAATCGCTAGAAGAGATGTAAAACATGCCATCAAGGACACAGATGACTGAGAAGGGAGGGCTGTTGGTCATGTAACAAAAGTGGGATGTTACAAAGGCACTGGTAGCTGCAAAATATTCTGAGCCCCTACGGCAGCATGGCATGTTGCAGAGGTATTCTCTGGATGATTTGTGACACAGCATGAAACGTGAGAGCTCAGATAGGCTGAGGAAATCAAATCACCTGAAATGGGGAAATCTGGAGTGTTTACGTATAATGGCAGCTTTGGAATGGACCTTCTGGGTTATCTAGGCCTGATAAATTTGACAGGCAGAGAAACTGAGTCTGAGACAGAGGGAGGTACCTCTTAGCTTAGGGGCACTTAGTTAATGTGCACTGGAACAGTCAGTAGCTGAGATACGGGTATTCTGACTTCCAGCCTTTCCCCAGACCAATATTAACTTTTCATTCTAAAAGCACATACCGGAAGTCACAACTAGCTGACCCTTTTACAGAACAGATAATTCACAACTGCCACGTAAGGCAATTGCCTTGCCACGTAAAACTGCATCTCTTGGGGCTGTTAAATGTGAACAGACAGCAAGAGGAAGCAGTCTCCAGGAGCACTTTGGAGCTGCCACTAGTCTTGGAAAGTACAATAGCTCTCAGTGGTCTTCAGTCATCACTTACCTGCTGCAGTCAAAGAGAGGGGTGAAGAGGCAATCTTTCAGGGAAGCAAAGTGCTCCCCAGCCTTTTCATAGTTCATGAATGATTCCTCAAATGGAAGGTCCAAGCATTCCTTTGGGCCTTGGCTATACATTGACATGATGGAGCTGCTGCAATCCATTTCTCAACAATCTGTGTGCTATACAGAGACAACAAATAGAATGAAGAATAAATCAGAGTGCCCAGTAAGGTGCCAGCATCATGTGGAATTGCAGCTTTCCTCCTCCATTTGCTTTTTCCTTGTTTTGAAAGAGGTAAACTACTTGCAAAAAGATGTGAGCCTTTCACTGTCTTTCAGCAATCATTGGTTAGGCAGCTACTAAGTGCCAAGCCCTGTGCTTCATATTAGAGATGCAGACACAAAAGCTAAATGGCCCCTACCCTATAAAAGCTTGCATTCTGTTGAAAGGAAATGGCATGGACCTAGATTAACAATGAAATTCATATAAAGTAATTATAGCAGAAAATAAAAACTAGCAACAATTTCAGGAATTCTTCCCTCTTTTTTGTGTCCTGGACTCCTTTGGTGGGCAGAGAAGTGATGCCCTGGGCCCTTTCTCAGAATCATATTTTCAAATGTAGAAAATTTATATATATATATATATATATATATATATATATATATATAATTACAGAAGGAACAAAAGATTAGTGAAAATAAAAGTATAATTTGACCCCCCCCCCCAAATATCCATAGATCTCTAAGGGATCCAGGGATGTTTTTTGTTTTGTTTTGTTTTGTCTTAGACAATTGGGGTTAAGTGATTTGCCCAGGGTTACCACACCTAGGAAGTGTTAAGTGTCTGAGATCAGATTTGAATTCAGGTCTTTCTGACTTCAAGGCTGTCCATGGAGTTTTTAAAATGAGGTTACATCTAATTTAGGTAGAGGCACTGGGGAAGCTGGGCACAGAAGGAAACTGAGATTTCTGAGCTAAGGTCAGGAGGAAAATGTCTGTAGGAGGCTGCCAATTTACACAAAGTTTTGCAGGTGGGAGATAGAATGGCTTACACAGTACATGGAATGACAAATATGCTTTGTGCCAGGATACTGGTCAATTCTGTTCTAAAAAGGAGTTGTAATACTTGCAAAAGAATCCCTCCCTCCTTTAAAGATATGACCCATGTGCCACCTGCTATGCTGATCTTTTCCTGATCTCCTCATCTGCCAGTGCCCTCTCACAAACTCTCTTGTGTTTAATCTACTTTGTATTTATTCTTTTTCTATCCTATGTAAATATACTTATCTCTCCCATTCGAATATAAGCTTCCTGCAAATAAGGAATATTCAGTCATTGTCATTGTATCCCCAAGATAGTGCCTGGCACATAGTGGGTGCTTAATAAATACTGGGTGGGTGATTGAGCTATGCATAAACCAGTCCATTGTGAAGCAGAGCCAAATGATTGGAGTCATATCGTCATACACTGATCGTGGATCATGTTGTTTCACTCATGAGCCCAGCTGGCAGTCCTTAAGATGGTCTCAGTTGTAATGTGAAGTTCCAACATTGTCCTTCCCCAGTTCAGAAACCTCCTGTGGTGCCTCAAGAATATATGAATTCCTTTCCCCTGTCACTTACTGCTTTCCATTCTCTTACTCCATCCTAATTTTTGGGACTCCTCTGATGGTCTTCTCCCTCACTTATATATTCTGACAATCTGGATTACTTGACATGATTCTCCCCCTCCCTTTACGTGTATTATGCTTCCCTGTTCAAGATATTCCCTTGAAAATGAAAATTCCTGTATCTGGAATTCTCCATCATACCCCGCAACTCCCTTGGTAGCAGGTCTCATTTAAAAATGTCATTTGTGTATCAACTGGAGGGTCATCTGGATTAGATTGGCCCTCATTTAAATGTAGACTTTATCCTAACCAGGACTCAGGATGGGCTGAAATGGAGAAGACTGAACCTGAAAGCCCACAAAGGCACATGGGCCAAAGTCAAGGGTCAGAATGTAAGATTGTGGCTATGGATTTGTTTTCATACTAAGTAGACTGAGTTGATATGTCACAAGGTATATCCAAGGGGGTGAGGTGAGGACCATGCAGTATATGAATACCATTAACCAAGTTCCAGATAGAATCAGGACATCTGTCTAGCAGGGATGAGCCGGTGAACTGAGGACATACAGTTCCTTGCTTTTCCCCTTTCTATGGTTTTGATTGGTCTGAGAGTCTGGGTAGAGGTTGGGCCTGTAACAAGTAGCTTCAGCTGTTGAGATTAGAGGGCTAAGTAAGGGCTGGAGAAGCCGGCAAGCCTTTTAGGGATGTTCCCTGGGGGGTTAAATTATGTTGTCAACAACTTTAATCAAATTGCTTCCTTTCTACACCCTAAGTTCTGCCATCCTGAACTACTTGGGGTTTGTATTTTGTCAATAGGGAGTGGAGAGAACAGTTGACTTTGGAGAATGACCCATTTCAGGGGAGGGGAAGACAAAGGTGGTGCGGGGAATGAATGGTCTTGGGTGCCACCTTTGGTTGGAACCCTATGGGTTACTGATGCCCATTCCAGTGAGATGAATTGTTTGACATACATGGATTTTGAATTTTATGCCTTATTACTAAATTTTATAAAGGCCTCATCTAACAGGACCCTCTGGAGATGATGTTTCTCTCTTGGAACACTGATTTACCCTCCAGGAGATTACATTCTGGAGCTAGGATTGTAAGACCAAAAGACCCTCATTGATGTGGATGTTAGGCTCCGAAAATAATCTGTGGCAGTGATTTGACTGGACAAAGGTTGAAGTCTGAGCAGTTCTGGCTTACAATTCACTCAAGAGAGCACACGGACTTTCTGTTCTAAGACTAAACCTCCATGGAAACTTTCAGTTAGACATGAAGTTTAGATTCTAAGTAATTCATTAGGCCTCAGGTCACATGTATTTCTCTCCTCAGGGATTCATGAAGTATAAAATTTTGTTAGAAGTAGGCCCTAGCCACACCGAAGCAACTTAAGTTCAATTATAATAATGATAGCTAGAAGTTATATAGCACTGTGGCCACTTGCATAATAGTCACTGAATGGAGTCACCAATTCAATCAAAATTATGTACTTAGGATTATATATTCCTAACCTTTGGCCTGTTGAAACCCTCTTCCCTACCTTGCCCCCTACTAAGCTCCCTGTCTTCAGTTTATAAAGCTGTTAAATGATAGGTCACCTAGCCGCCAGCCCATCTTACTTTAATCTAAAAAAATCTAGCTTCTGTGGTCCTTCGTTTTAAAAGGCGACATTCCCTGAAGTGATTAAAGATACTCTTAGGACAAGTCTTGGTCAAGGCAAACACTTCAAAATACCAAACACCCAAATTTTATTTGAAATTCTGCTGCACCCCTTTGTTTCTAGTTGTATAAACTTGTCAGTTGGTGAGAGCTTTGGACACAGGGACCAGTTACTACTATAGACTCATTTTTTGGACTCCTGTTGAGAGAAATGCATTGGGATAGACTGACATCATTTTAATCATAAAACAAAAAACTCTGGCTCAGTTTGGTGGTTTATCATAGGTTTTTATTTATATGCATATTTGATCATTTTTCAGAATAAAAATTAAAGAAAATATGGTTTGCAGAAAATCTTTGTAGCTTTCAATGATGGTGAAGTGCTTGCAAGCCTTGTGGATCCTGTTCAGTAGGATTGTGTTGGGATCAGCCCTTGGGTATCCCAGTAATCTCCATGTATGGTCCCAAGTCTCACTGAGCATAGCGCAGAAAAAGATAAAGGTCTGATATGTTGGAATTGGCATCTCTAAGCAGAACTTGTGCTTCACAATGGAGATTATCTCCTTGCCAGCCTGCAGACTGTGGTACCACAGGAAATAGACGCCAATTAGGAAGATGCAGAGGTTGTAGGAACACAAGTCCTGAAAGAGAACTAGCTTTGGCATACTGATTTTCACCTGAAAAATAAAAATTAAAAAAGCCAGCAAATTTGAAACTCATAATGTGAGTCCTTTGCAGAGTGGGCCCTGTTGTTGAAGAACAGAGAGAAAGATGAAAAATTTTTTTTGAGCTTCCAATACCCAAGTTTTGGTCCTTGACAAGAACAAAGACTGTGACTCAGCTACAACCTTTTATACCCTTTCATTCTGTGTGGTGTTTCTGAACAAAGAAGGATGTTGACTTCTGATGCTCAGTTATGTCACTGTAAGGGCTTGGGTGAGATCATCTCCAGAACATAACATTACTGCTTAAAACAGACAGAGTTAAGGGGAAAATTGAAGGCATATCCTCTTAGTGCATGAAACGGCCGTTTACCTCCCATGTGACTCTGGGAAAATAGTTGACATTTTTAGGCCTCAATTCCCTCCTCTCAAATGAGAAGGGAATACAAGAAATGATCTCTAAGACCTTTTCTAAGTCCAGGCTTGAGGATGTTAAGTCTAAAACCTAAAGCATTATTTTTCACTCTAAAATTTTTTGTCCTAACTTGGCTCTTACTTATCTGCTCCCTCCTTGGATATGCTGTAATCAAATAAGCAAATTTCCATCCCTCCTTGCTGACCATTGTCACTCACTATCCCGCCCCCTGCCTAGCCTACCACAGTCCCTGCCATTTTATATTTATTTTGTCTCTAATCCATCCTCGAGGGGCTGTTGCATGAATCTTTTTTAGGCATAGGTCTAATTATAATTATCCTCTGGGCTTTGTTTCCTTGCCCTCTTACCACTTACTAAAGAAGTTGCAAAAATCTTTTAGCCTGCCATTTAAGGTCTTCCACTGATCTGCTGCTATTCTCCCCTTCAAGATTTGCCTCTTGTATTACTCTCTTCCAGTATGTTATCTGCCAGCCCAGTGGGACTACTCCCCACCTGCTGCCTAAGGCCTCTTGACCTACCATTTCTGTGTTCTTCTCACATCACTTTATATACCGGGAATGCCCTCCCCTGCCTATCAGCTTTTAAAATTTTTGTGTGTACTTATATCAAATGTATGTTGTTTCCATCAATAAAATGTAAGCTCCCTGAAGACAAGGTATGTTCCATTTTTGTCTCTGTATTCCCTCTGGCTGGCACATAGTAGGTGCTTAAAATGCTTATTGATGGATTGACATATCTTCGCCTGTATATGTTCTGGTGCATATACACACACCTATATATATGTTTATTCACACCTATATGACTATGCATATAATCTACGTTATCATCCACAGATATGCCTTTGTACTGTGGCACATATGATCATGTATGTAGTTAGGTCAATATATATATATATATACATATATATGCAAGGGCACACACATATATACTATATCATAGTATATATACATATACTATATACACATATAACTATTATCACTCATACTTATTTTCAAATCTACTTAAATATCCATAAGTTTTCAGAATATGTCTGTTTCCCCCCAAAAAAAATTATTTGGGGAAGTTGGTTACCCAAATGTCACAGGACTTTATTTATCATTGCATTAGCTGATGTGGGGTATGGGGGTACGGGTACACAGTTACTAGCCACTGTGCATAGGTTGAGACACTGTGTGAAGGCCACCACACTAGTATCCTGCCCTAGCCGTTCAAACCTAAAGGTTCCATGGGCTTCTGTTAGGTCGCCTTAGAAACTCTGAACCAGAATTCTGTGCAGTGACAAAGTCGTCTCCAAAAGCAGCAGGGTATTTCTCTTTTAGCAAGCCAGCACCATCAGGAGGATGATGGGGAGCCCTGTTCATCTGAGAACAGCCCCCTAGTACCCTTCCAATCCTGAAATAAAGAATTCCCATCTTACGTCAAAACTAACACTCCAAAAATCTGGTTGAGCTAGTAACAGACTGGGGGTAAGGGAAGATTAAAAAAAAAGGGACCTATGGGCACAGAACTACTGGTCTTTGACTTTCAAATGAGTTGATCATGAACCTTTACCTAGTTCTAACAGACAGCCACAAAGGCAACACACAAGTACAGCCAGGCGCTTCCCTACAGACATTCCTGCCTACATTCTTATTCCCTTTAATGGGGAGGGGAATGAATGGATAGTAAACTGAGTGTCCTGGAGGCATCCCACACTCAGCAAGTCCAAAGAGGATCTCATTTCATTCTCCCTAAATTCTCCCCCTTCCAACTGTAGCACTGGGGAGAACACCCCTACCTCTGGGCCGTGCAGGCTAGCAACCTCAATGCCATCTTGGACCCTTTGTTCACATACACCACTCCCCACCCCAGACCTACATCCCAACTGTTGCTGAGTCTTATTGTTTCCATCTTCAGTAACATCTTTTCTGTATCTTCCCTTCCTTTCACTCCCCCAGTCACCACCTTGCTGTAGCATCTCATTACCTCCTGCTGGGCCTATGCTAATAGTCTGTTGGTTGGTCTCTCTGCATCAAGTCTCTCCCCACTGTAGACCAACCCATCAATCATAATTACCCAGCATTCAGTTTATTGTGTTTTTTTTTCCATTCACACTATTGTGTAAATGATGTTTCTTTCTTTCTGCTCCTTTCCTTCAAATGAAGCTTCCTATGTTCTCTAGTCTTCATATCCATTTTTCCTTCTAGTGCAAAGATATTCCATTCCATTCACATGCCACAGTTTGTTTAGCTATTCTGTAGTTATTGCACATCAACTTGGTTTCCAGTTTTTTCGTACCAAAAAATGATATCTTAAATCTTTTCCAGGAAGTCTTGTCCATGTTAGGCAAGGACTTTCTCTTTTGAAGTCATACATTACTAAAGTGCAGTACCTCTTTAACATATTTGTTAGGTGACATGCCATAATTGCTTGTTTGTGTCTTATTGCCTTGCTGGATCATTTCTTATAACTTGATATCATTCTTTTGCCTAGTAATGTGTGTTGTAGTTAATGACGGCGTTGTGTGATAAAAAGTCTAGATTTGGAGTGACAAAACTTGAGCCAAATCCTGGGTTTTGTTTTCACTTTTTTTGCCTCCTTTACTCAGTTGCTGGTGTGTGTGTGTGTGTCTGTGTGTGTGTGTGTGTGTATTCGTGTATTCTCTAGAACAGTCTCTGCCCTCCCATGGTACATGGTGCATTAGCTTGGAACATACTCCCTCTTCCTCTTGGCCTGTTGAGATCCTTTTCTTACCTCAAAGTTCAACTTAGGTAGCTCCTCATCCCTGAAACCTCTCTGAGCTCCCCCCCACTCACATCCCCAGCTGGACAGGACTTCTTTCTCCACTTTTCTAAGAGAAATTTGTCTGGATTTCTTTTTTGCCCCACAGAGTCTTTTGTGACATATTTATTTGTTGAGGGTGTCTTCTCTTCACTAATGAACTTCAAGCTTCCAGAGGAAGAAAGGTTATTATTTTTTCATCTTTCTAGTACAGTCACTGAGTATAGTGCCCAGCAGGTGCTTAAGAAGTGTTTTGAGAGCCTCCAGCATTATCCAGGGGTACTCTTTGTAGCCATTGCCTCATTACCTTGTTCTAGGTGGCCGTGCAATAAATCTTTTTCTCTGCAATTTTTCTTATAGTTTTTTATAAAAAAAATTCTCCTCAATTCTCTAGAGCACTTAGATGTATATTTTATGTGGAAATCATAAGAAATAAATCTTTATTAACAACTTTCGAGACACAGTTATGAAATGCTGCACCCAACCAGGCCGTGCTCTAATTCCAAATTGCTTCGTTTGAGATTCTCTGAGTACAGATCTAGCTTAGAAGACTAGTAGTTATAGTAGTAGTAGTGTTAGTATTATTATTAGTAGCATACTAATGATACTAATAATAACTGTCCTTTATGTAGTGCTTACTGTGTGCCAGGTACTATGTTAAGCATACTATAGTTTATCAACTCATTTGATGCTTACAACAACCCTGGGAGGTGGGTGCTATTGTGATTCTCATTTAACAGATGAGGAAACTAAGGCAGACAGTGGTTAAGTTACTTCCCTAAGGTCAAATAGCTAGTAAATATCTGAAGTCAAATTGGAACTCAGGTTTTCTAGGCCAGGTCCTCCTTCTACTAGAAGCCCACCTACTTGCCTGGGGCATATTTCCCTCCTTCTAAAGTATTGTACAGGCTGAATTTACTAGTACTAGGTGTAGATAGGAAGGAAAGGGGATCCATTTTCACACATGCTTCCTTCCTGACTTGAAAGAGCTAGGACTTTGCATGGACACTTTTGCTGGTATGGATCCCAAGCTCTCCAGGTGTTTGCAGACTGACTTTGAAAGTGGTGCTCACAAATTATACTGTGGCTGACCTGCTCAGGAACCTCTCTAAATGTAGCTAGGCTGGTCCCTGGGGGAAAGAGAAATAATCCATTGCAGAAACATCACAGTGATGGGAATGTGGTACCAAATTTGAGATCAGAAAGACTTAGCTTTCAGATCTCACCTCTGTCACTTTGAAGCTATATGATGCCGGCCAAATTTTTTAACTTCTCTGTGTTCCAGTTTTCTCTTCTGTAAAAGGAGAGATTTTAACTCATTAATTCCAGGGTCTTTTCTAATCTTGAATCGATGATCCTATGAGCTTGTGATTTTGACTTCTGTTGCAATAACATTTGAAGATCTTATTCCCCCCTTCATAATATGAGGAATAATCAGAGCATGGATTTAGTGGAAGATATCTCGATATAGATACAGATATACATTTATAGATACACAAATGTCTATACTTTTCAATGTGTGTGTGTGTGTATGGTTATATAAATATATAAAATAAATATAACAATATATAATAGAATATATGTGAATGTGTAAAATGTATACAATGCATAAAATGTATAAAATAAATGTATAAACTATAAATAAATATACCTTTGAATATATATATATGTTTGTGTATATATGCTGATACCTATATACAATAAATATAATACATATATACACACATACGTATGTGTGTATATTCTCTGAATATGCTAAGGACTATCAGTACATCACATATACCGATTGGTATATCACATATACTGATGGCCCTGAACATATTCAGTCATTCATTCAAAAATTATCTAGTTCAGTGTAGACGTTGTGCATACCACTGTGCTATATCCCTGCTCATAAGAAGCTTATGAAACCACATTATAATCCAGTTTGCTTCCTTGCCAAGAAATGGACCACTTTGCTTAGTCCTCTGACAGTTTGAGGCACCATTATGTTAGTAGCCCTCTATTCCCATGTGCAGAACAATTATTTACATCAAATAATGCTGTCCTGTTCAATAATTCAAGCTGATAATTGAAATATCTTGTGTGGAAGGCCCATAGGTAATGACCTGCAAAATTCACTCAGTTTCTCCATCAGAATATTGCTGGCTAAGTCTTGGGCTTTGGAAGAATAATTTATGAAGGAATCCTCAAACAAAGTACGCCTGAAATCAGTCTTCTTTAATAAGCACCTGGAATCCACTGTTTTCAAAAAGACATGAGCAAGGTTGTTGAATTTAAGATCCAACAGGGAACTCTATGCCGATTCTGTTTAATGCCATAGAACTAATAAGTTGTGTATCCTCACGTACCCATCAAGAATGGCACCAGAGGGTTGGCTCCATCTGAATGTGTGGCCCCAACTGTTTTCTTTTTCTGTATTAATGAATATCATGACATCCTCTTGGGGAAAAAGGTGAGCAAAAAAATTCATCTGGGGGGATTTTCTTCCTTAGGAGGAGGAAAAAAGAGATAGACTTAGAAATACTATTAAAAACAGGGAGTTTGAGAAATTTAATAATGCTAATAGGTAGGATTTATTTTTTTAATTTTAATTTTTTGCAAGGCAGGGGGGCTAAATGACTTTCCCAGATTCATACAGCTAATAAGTGTTAAGTGACGAGATGGGATTTGAACTCAAGTTCTCCTGCCTTTGGAGCCGATGCTCTTTCCACTGCACCATCTAGCTGCCCCAGTAGGTAGGATTTATACAGCTTTTATTTTTTTTGGCCATGCACTTTTCAAATGTCTCATTTTATCCTCACAACAATATTGGGAGGTAGATGTCATTACAGCTGTGTGAACTGAGGTGTTGTTATTGAGTCATTTTAGTCGTCTCCGTGATCCCACTTCAGGTTTTCTTGGCAAAGATACTACATTGATTTGTGATTTCCTTCTTTGGCTCATTTTACAGATGAGGAAACTGAGGCAGAAAAAGGTTAGGGCCCTTGTCCAGGACCACACAGCTGGTAAGTATCTGAGGCAGGATACCAATGAAAATCTAATTCCAGATCTATCGCTGTATATCCTGCCTTACCTAGTTGCCATTACTGAATGATGAAAAATCAAGGTGAATTGACACAAGACAGGAGAAGGCCATCATGTGTCAGCATCAAGAGATCTGGAGAACATGTATGTAATGGGTTTTCTGTGTGTTTGGGTTAGAGTCACCATATTTACCACATAGCTTTAATGCCAATTAAACTTGAAAATGTATTATGTGGACAGTTTCCTCCCCCTCCCCCCAACTTTGTAAAGTCAGTTGTTAAATAATTACCAGAATGTTCTTTTCCTTTTTTTTCTATTCTTGATTCTTTTCCTCATTAGATGCTGGAACTTGAATCGCCTCTCACTGATGTAAATAAGATGAGAGGGTAGATCTTATCTGATTCCTGAAGGTCTGTCTTATGCTAGGATTCTCTTATGTGAATCTTTTAGTCTTATCTGTGCAACTCTGTTAAGGGTTTACAATAAGGGTTCTTAATCTGGCATCCATGGAGCCAAGGGGTCTGTATAAACATTTCAAGGGATTCGTGACTTGGGATAGGAGAAAAAAAAATCACATTTTAATTTTTATTTTCACTGTTTTTTGGTTTCCCTTTGTCATCCTGCATATTTGATTTGATATATTTCAACTCATTATTCTGAGCAAGGGTCTCTAGGCTTGACTAGGCTGCCAAAGGGATCCAGGATTAAAGATTCAGAATCCCTGACCTAAGGGACACAGCTAGATGGTGCAGTGGATAGGGCATCAGCCCTCAAGTCAGGAGGACCTGAGTTCGAATGTGACCTGAGACACTTGACATTTCTTAGCTGTGTGACCACCCCCAATTGCCTCATTAAAAAAAAGAAAGAATCCTTGATTTGTAAGAAGTTCAGTACTATTTATACACTGTTTCTCTTAAGACTGTTGACACAGAATACCCTTTCTGTCCGCTCCCCTCTTGCGTCCCTGCAATTCTGGCATGATTACAGGCAAGCTGGAGGACTCAGGATTTCAGGGGGTTATAATTTTGCCAGCTGCATATGTTAAAATGTATTCTACACCAGCTTACACCCTGTGATTCAAGACTGGACATGATGATCACTGTGAACACCTGTTTTATGAATTATTGTCAAGGGGAATCGTCCACATCACAGAACTGACGGTTCAGAATGGGGATCAAGACCGAGAAAGAAAACATTTTTGTATGGTTCCCAGACTGAATGACAGCTTTGTACCACCTCTATGAGCCCAGTGCCCACACTCCCTGATACCTGCTCAATGAGTTTATTTTAGCGCAAGCATAGCTTCACATGTTATTACAATATAAGGAAGCAGCAGAGACATTCATTTGTAACAATTACATTTAAAAGTAGTGTACCAAGTGTTAATGCTGGAATGTTTGATTTTCATTTCCACTAGTGAATGAAATTGACCAGAATGTGAAAAGCAAAAAGCGAGAATTCAGAAATAGTTATATATTAAAGGTGAATGATTTAATTAGAAATTAAAGGGAGAAAAATAGTGCCGAGTAATTACAAGTATTGTCTGATTCTTGCACCAAGGTTATAATAAACCCTCGTGTTTTATAATATCTTCTATTTGATAGGTTGTGTGTCAGCAGCTTCATGTAGGAAAGGAGAGAGAGCAAATTAAGGCAAAATACTCCTCGCTTCATATTGTTAATAATCCTTTAAGAGGACCAATGGATCTCTTCGTCTCAGGATTTTAAGTGGGAAGGTTATCTATCTAGTTCAACTCTCTCATTCTTATAGAGGAGGAAACCATGGCACAGAGTGAAGTGCCTTCCCTGAGGTTACACAAGGTAGTGAGGTGGCACCAGAATACATAGAGGGCTGGGGCCTGGAGTCAGGAAGATGTGTATAAATCCAGCCATAGACACTTAGATCATTTTGCTGCTGTCTGCCTCAGTGTTCTCATCTGCAAAATAGAGATCTTCCCACAGGAGGATCCAACCTCCCAGGGTTGTTGTGAGCATCAGATGAGATAGGTTGACAAAGGGCTTAGCACATGCCTGGCATATAGGAAGCACCAAATAAAGGCTAGCTTGTTTTAGTAGTAGCAACAACGGTGGCGGTAGAAAGTAACAGAGTTAGGATTCAGGCCTAGACTTTTGGACTTCTACTTCAGATACTATTCTGCTTATTCTACTACAGCAGGAGTCATTTGGATATTAATAATATCATTCGTGGGCCATACCAAATTATCAACTTATAGAAGTCACACAGTGGCAGGTTGTATCTGGCTTTCAGCTCATCCTCATTGGCGGTTGCCTTAGCAAATATAAACCGTGTAAGCTCCACGGCCTGGACATTCTCCACCTCTGCACTTTATCATCCCTCCTTGTCCAAAGTCATTGAATGGCCTATCAACTTAGTTCAACATAAGGATTATGGTAATAAAGCTGACAGAAGTTTGGGGACAGGGAGCAGAGGAAAGTAGGCCTTGGGTTAGCTTCCCAGACATGTTGGAAAGAGCTTTGAAATGCCCAGGTGGCTCTTTATAGATTTTTGGAGGCAGTATAAAAGAGCATCAAGATTTCTGGAATCTTGAATGTGAATTCTGACCCTTATAATTATTTCCTGTGTGAAGTGCACAGTCATATCCTCTCTGGGCCTCTGTTACTTCATCTGTAAAATGGGTGGGTTGTACTAGGTGGCCTCCAAGGTTTTCCTCACCTCTAAATTTATGATCTTTAGGCTTTACACTTGGTTCTCTTAAGTAAAAGTGGCTGAATTGTATGAAAAGTGTTTTTACATAAAGCATTTTCTTTGTTTTTGGAAAAAGAGGGGGAACATGCAACAATCTCATCTGTTTTACCCACTAGGCATTTGTATACAGGACAGATATGGTAGCTTCCTAAAATCATCAAAAATAATTTTAGTTCACATTTTAAGAGAGTATGCAAAACATCTGGATTCCTTTGATTTACTTTTTTTATTTCTTAAAAAATTGGTTTACGCTGAACAAACATTTATTTTCTCTCTTTGTTCCCTCTCTGCTTTGGAAAAAAGAAAAATAGGTCCCTTGAAACACATGTGAATAGTCAAGCAAAACAAATTCCTATATTGGCTGTGTTGAAAAATGAATGTTTCACTTTTCATCTCCAAGTCCATCACCTCACTACTGGAGGTAGCTAACCGCCTTTCTCATTGGGTTGTAGTTGTCATGGCATTGATCAGAGAAATGATCTCTGGTTTGGGCTATCTCTTAAGAGAGACATCTTTATAAGGAATAGGGAGATAATAATCAGCAAGCGTTTATTCTGTGTCTGTGATAATGCACAACACACTGTGGATGCAAATGCAAGGAATGAAAATCAAATCAACAGACATATATATTAAGCACCAGGCACTGTGCTCAGCTCCAGCTATACAAAGAAAGACCAAACGGCCCCGGATTCAAGGAGCTCAGTCTAAGAACTTCTGTGGAGGAGACAACAGTTGTGTGTCTTTATCGATATATACACACATACGTATGTATTTAGTTATTGCTATTGTTATATCTAGAATAAATACAAAGTAAATGTAATGTCTTCTTTGGTGGGGCTGAATTGTGGGAATCAGGAATCTGGTGGTTCTTGAAGTAAGAGAAGGATTCTATGAAGTGGAGGTGGACCACAGCAAAGTGATGATACCCCAAGATGAGAAATTCAGGGCATGTGTGAGGAGCAGGCAGGAGACCCATTGGACTTGCTTCCAGAGTCTAGAAGAAGAGACTGATATCCAACGAAGCCAGACAAGGGGGTTCTAGTCAGGTGGTGAAGACTTGAAGAGCTAAATGGAAGAGTTCATAGTTGATCTCTGCCATAAGGAATTTTTGGAGATTATTGAATAGGGGAAGAATACTTGAATGTTTACTTAAGGAAAATTACTTTGACTTCGATTTACTCTGTATTGGCCAGGCCACATTTGGAGTATTGTGTTCATTTAGGAGTAGCAGGGTTTAGGAAGAGTAATGGATATAGAGAGGGGCAGTTAAGAGAGTGAAAGGCTCTGAGCTGAAAGAATTGGAGCTGGATAGCCCAGCAAAGAGCAGACTGGAGACTGGGCAGTGAGGAGGACAGAAAAGGTTCACAGAGCTAGAGCTAAAAGAGCTAGCAGAGGTCAACTTGTACAACTCCCTGATTTGACAGGTGAGGAAACTGAGGCTCAGGGAGGTGACTTGGCTTAGCCAGGGTTACTCCAGTTATAAGCAAAGCTGTATTCAAGTATTTGGAGGGTTCTCTTGTGGGACATGGGATTGTTTTTGTTCTTTTTGGCCCCAGAGGGCACAATAAGTATTAATTTGTTGGCTCTTGGAAAGAGGCATATTTAGCTTCAACATGAGGAAAAACCATCTGAAACGGTTGGTTTCAGGATGGTGGGGGGATCCTTTCACTGGATGAATGAATAACCATATATTAAGCACTTATTTAACACAGTGCAGAGAACTGTGCTAAGTGCTTGGGATACAGGTGAGTAAGAGTCCCTGATCTCAAAGCAGTTCACAATCTAATAGACAAGAATCCATACATAGAGGAGCGCTTCAGGCAGAAGATGATTGAGTACTTGTCAGATTTAGAGGGGTTATAGTAGATCTTTTGAGGTATATGTAGCTTGGACTACATGATTACTCAGGTCCTTTCCAACTCTCAAAATCTGTGACAGTGTCAGTACCATTCCATACCAATAGTCTCCCACCTCTTAAGCAGAAGACAGGTGACACGTTTCCAGTTGGTCCTCTCCCAGAAGCAAGGCCAGTCATTAGGATTGCCCAGCATCATGCTTCATGTCATTTTTTTAGCTTACTTTATTGAAAGCATTGCGTATATTGTTTTCCTTATTCTGCCTACTGACTTCTGCATCTGATTTGTTTTTCTATGTTTCTTTGTAGTTTTCACATTCTTTCGTTCTCACAATAGAGTTGTATTCTATAATATTGACACACCATTTATTTAACCATCCCCCAATTTATGAGCACCCACTCCCTTTCCAATCCCTTATTACCACAAAAATGTTGAATTGAATGTTGTGGTAGATCTGAAATCTTTCTCTCTAACTTGGACTTCCTTGGGTTGTATGTCCAGAAAGGAGATCTTTCGGTCAGACTGGGACATGAACCATTTAGTCACATATCTTATATAATTCCAAGTTGTTTTCCAAACTGTTTGGAATAGTTCCCAGATCCAGCAATAGTGTAGTAGTATACCTTTTTAACCTACTTTTTAATATAGCTACTTTTCAGTTTTAACATATTTTATACATCTTTGCTAATTTGTAGGAAAGTCGTTATAATATAGTAGAGATCAAGTTTTTCTTGTTTCCTTCTGTATTTTATATCACCATAGTTTGCCTCAGTTCCCTCTCTCCCTCCCAGAGTGCCATCCCATATAACAAACAATATTACTTTAAAGACAGAAAAAGAAAAGAAAAAAATTAACCTTCAGTTACACTTATAGATACCCCAGCTCTACAAAGAAGTAGTTTGGGATTGTCTTCTTCATCACATATATTCCTTTGATCCAAGCTTGTTCCTCATAATTTTTTCTGAAGGCATTCAGGGTTAAGTGATTTGTCCAGGGCCACACAGGTAATAACTCTCTGAGGTCATATTTGAATTCAGGAACTCCTGACTCTAGGGTTGATGCTCTCTTTGCTACATGACACCTAGCTGCCCATGTTCCTTATAATTTAAAGGTGCTTTTCAAACCTTTTCTAACCTGGTTCCAATCTGTCATTTTAGCCTCTTTACTCATTACTCTCATGTCATCCAGCCAAATTAATCCTTTCTCTGCTCCTCACATAAGATGGTTCATTTGCATGCTTTTGCACCAGCTGTCCCCTATGCCTGGAATGCACTACTTCCTCATGTGCACTGCATATTTTCAGGTAAAGTTCAAAAAGTGTTCCTGAGCACTTCTTCCCAGTGACTAGTGCCATACAAAATAAACTAAGATATGTAGATTAAAAGAACTGACTACCTCTTAACCCATCAAATTATTAAAAATAATGAAAACACATGACTAATGCTGGTGGGGTTGAGAGAAAATAGACATAAATAATTATTTATTTATTGCATTTAATAAAATTTTGGAGAGCGATCTGACAACATGAAGTAAAAGTTATAAGAATAATCAGTCATTCTTTGTGTCACAGTAATTCCATATAATGTAACCTGAGAGTTTTAAAGGAAAAAACAATAGAGCTACCTGTTTTAAAGATTTTTACTGCCTCAGTATTTGTAATCATAAAAATCATAGAAGTGACATGTGTCCAACAATAGTAGAATTATTAAATGATGGTCCATTAGTCTAATGGAATATTGTTGTTTCCATTACTGTACTTCAGTTGAGCAGGTATGAAGAATATAAAGAAGTTGGAAAAGACCTTTATGAAATAATACTAAGCAGAAGACGTAGAAATTAGAGGAACAGAGCATATCTGTTCATATACATACCATACAATTTTTTTATCAGAATGTAAATAGTTTAGAGCATTGGTGATAATGCTATTTAATCTTAAATTTATTACAAACCATTTAGAAAAAAAGAAAGGGGGATGTTTTCTCTAGTCTTTCAAGTGGAGAAATGATAAAATTGAGTGCTTTTTCCACAGTTATTTCAAGCAAGTCTGAAAGGAAATGGAACGAGTTGAGGACATCTTGAAAAGAATTGGGGTGGCTTGCTGCTCTGGTCCTTTTGCTGAGTTCAAAGCACTATCATCAGGTCTGTAAATTGGAGTTGGAAAGAGCTGTGGAGATGATTAGAGAGGCACAATGGTATAGTCGATGGGGTACCGGACTTGGACTAGGATAACCTAGGTACGGATCCCATTTTGGATTTATGCTAGATAACTCTGGGTAATTTAATTACCCCTCCTCAGGCCCAGTTTCCTCATATGCAAAATGATCAGGTTAAATTTGATAACCTCTGGGGTTCCTTCCAACTCTAAATCTCTAATCCGCCAACCTAGATTTAATAAACAGTCCATTTATTGCTAACAGAGGGAATGCTCATCAGATTTGCTATGGTTCCCCTTAGCTGTACTTCCATCCAGCCCACATAGCTCCATCTCATCCACAAAGACTGTGTGGAAGAATTTGTCACATTCCTCACTGAGACCAATGTATACTATATCTGAAGCGTTCCCCTAACCTCCCAGTTCGGTGACCCCTTCAGCAAAGGAAATGAGCAGAGGCTGACACGACTTCTTCACAAATCTACAGTGTCTCCTAGTGACAAATCTTTTTTTTTCCCTAAGGTTCCAAATTTCCTCCTGTGAAAAGAAGCACTTCTGTGCTGATCCAGGGGAAGTAGACTGAAATTCTTTATTACCATGCTGCTGTTTATTTAAAAGAAGAGCTAAGTGTTTTAGGAAAACATACTGTAGTCTCTTGGTTGTTGCTAAACAAACTGATGTATAGTAAACAGCTACTTCGTGTTACCTTTTTGGCTCCAGGATACCTAAATGACTTTACTGATAAGTCACTTCAATATAGATGGGGTTCAAAGTCTTGCTTGAGGATATTCTCAGTGCATGAAAAGAAAGTCTATAACACAGTGTATGAGTGCTATGTAGTGCTATTACAATACAGTACTTATGGTTACAGATGTGAAGAGATTATCCACATCTTTAAAAGTTAATGGAGTGGAATAACATCTTACTTTGCAATAAGGTCCAATGAATTAATTGCCCACTAAGTTTTAAATAGAGCTCACAAACTATCAGTGCTCTACATTCAAAGCAACTGCCCAGCAGACCTGGAAATATTATCCAGGTTCTGATCCTAATTGTCCATTTATAATGCCCTTTGACACTCTCCCATCTGTCTTCTGGAAGGGGTGTACTTCCTGACAATCAAGGAGAACCTGATGCACGCTGACGTGCATGCACACACTTGTACACTGACATTCATACACACAATGTGTCAATGAGAAAAGAAAGACAAAAAAATCATCTGATATATATATATATATATATATGTGTGTATATATATATATATATATATATATATATATCTTTGTATGTATATGTATATATGATTTGTATTGCTGGGACTGGCCTGGGAAAGTGGAAGTTTTGACAACAGTTGCAATTGCATTCAACATCTATGCCGTATCCAACTTGAGTATCCTTTTATGAACTTGAAAGACAAAACATGGAAAGATTGCCTAAGCAGACTTCATCTTCTCACTGGGCATTTCTGACCCGGCTTTTAGGAAGCCGTTAAGATTATGCAGAAGATTGAGGACCTTCAGAGAGCTTCTCATCCCCAATGATTCAGTGGGCTGCTTATCTTGGTGCCGAGGCTCTGCTGTCCGTGCTGAATGATGAGGATGCTGGAAACAAATTTAGGGAACCACAGTCTGAAATCTGTCTGAAATCTGACAGGGAACAATTTCCTCTCTGTGACTCAACTTCAGAGTAGGTCCTCAGCTTAGGGTTGTTGTGCAACATCAAAGTGGAGGAATGTGGGTCATATAGTAGAGTCGTAGATTTTGCTCATGGAAACTGAGGGTCTCATCAAAGATCGAGCATAACAACACAGCTCTAGAGCTGCAAGGGACCTCAGAGGCCCTCAGATCCAACTAATTCATTTGTTAGATGAGGAAACTGAGACCCAGGGAGGCAGAAGTCATTTGCTCAAGGTCACCCAGGTAGTAAGCCTCTGAGGCAGGAATTAAACTCAGCCCCTCTGACACTGCTTTTTTCCTTTTACTATGCTGCCTTTTGTAGGTCATGAAGAAAGCTCTTGGTGGGAAAATGAAGATGCTGCAGACAATGCCATGTAGTTGGTTAGTCCATTAGGTTGTATACACAGTTCTTACCACAGGGCCTGACACGTAGTGGGTCCTTCATAAATGCTTGTTGACTTAGTGACATATGGTGCCATTGTCTGGTTCTTGTAGGAACTTATGGACTTTGCACCGAGCAAATTTTGAACCAGATGGATATTTCATAGTGAAAGGAAGGAAAGAAGGAAGGAAGGAAGAGAGAGGGAGAGAAAGAAGGAAGAAAAAAAAAAGGAAGAAGAGGGAGGGAGGAAGGAAGGAAGGATTCTAACATAGTGATGTTATTTTAGTCCTCTTCAAGAAAGGACAACAACCATCTGCACTCCTGCTGAGCCCAAGTAATATTTAAAGAGCAATACAAGGTTGTGTTCCTAAATGTTTAACAACATGGCACCCTGGGAGACAATGTACACTCGTGCTCTTTTAAATTTAATCTGCTTTGGTAACACTTTCCTAAGTCTCACTAATCAAGAAAACAATAAGTTGAAGCGGATTTGTAGTCAGTTGCTTATTTCTGAGATGTAAAAGCTCACACTGCAAATTTCAAGCTGGTTAGAGGTGGCTCCAGCACAGCCCTAGTGGGAGGCCTGATAGAAATGATGTCTTTGAAGTACTCTGAAACCCAAAGAAATGGCAGCTGTCTTTGTCTGTAGAGTTTCCCAAACCAGTGTGTGGTTAGTGTTCTCTCACTCCCCCTTTTTCTCAGTTTGGCAGTATTTGGATTCCCCCACTTTTCATTTTTATTTAATGCATTTCCATTTCCATTTTCTACTTCCAGTTTCCATTTTTCTTAAAACCCTGTTGAATTCTCTCTCTCAGAAGTCCCAGTGCAACCTCAAGCTCTAAAAGCTTGATATTGTTCTAACTTTGGGAACATCTTGTATTTAGTTTACAACAGGATACCATTCTGTTTTGATCCTCTCCTCCTGAGGACATTTTGGCTTTATACTAAATGGTATGTGGCTCTCTGGCATGGCATCTCTATTATTACAGTTCCCAGTACAGCCTGTTTCATGGTATCACAAAGTTTAGATGAAATAGAGGTGATTGTATGAGACTTCAAAACCATCTATTAGATTGTAATTGCTCTCTAGTATGTCTACTCAGGCACAGACCAATGTGACATCAATGTAAGACCTTCGGGTTATTTTTGAATTCGTGCATGACTCTTGTTTGTGCAAATCTATACACCGAACAGTAGGCTTCAATAATGAGGAATGGAGGTTGTGGCAGCGCATTTAGCTTTATCTGTCAATTTTCGTTTGGACATCGTGAGATAGTATCCAATGACTAAGTGAATTCTTGAGTTTATTTGTTTCGACCATATGCCACTTGGGACTTTGGCTTCCAGTTCCATGTATGATGTCAGAATTTTTTTTCTCAAAGCCTTTTAAGGTAAACTTAGTATAGAAAATGTCCACATATTCTTTTTAACAATGAGACTGAAACACTTTTGAGAAGGGACAGGGTGAAAGGAGAGAGAGAATAGAAGAAATGGGGGAATAGGATGGAGGGAAATCGAGTGAGTACCTGTAACTGTGAAAACAACTTGGAAGCAAGTTTCTCTGATATGACTTCATTTCTCAGATATATAGAGAATGGAGTCAGATCTATAAAAAACAGGAACCATCCCTCACTTGATAATCAGAAGATATTAGTAGTCAGTTTTCAAATTAATCAAAGCTATCTATAGCCATATACTCTAAATCACTATTGATTGGAGAAATGCCTAAAATATGAAAATCACAAGATCTCTTTTTTGGAAAGGACTTCTGAATCTAGTCCTGGACTGAGCAGGCATCTTTTCCATGATATACTCAATGAGTGGCCATGCATTCTTTGAAGAGTTCTAGTGGAGTCTTTACTTCTTCTTGCTCAATGTTCCTATTCCTTTTCCAACTGATCCTTTCATTTCATTTTGAATGGTTCAATTTTTGAGTACTTTCATTCTGGCCTGTACCTGAAATGTTCTGTTTGTAGAATGAGATAGCAAACTCTAAAGCAGGGGTCCTCAAACTTTTTTAAATAGGGGACCAGTTCACTGTCCCTCAGACTGTTGCAGGGCCGGACTATAGTAAAAACAAAAACTTTGTTTTGTGGGCCTTTAAATAAAGAAACTTCATAGCCCTGGGTGAGGGGGTGAGGGGGATAAATGTCCTCAGCTGCCGCATCTGGCCCACGGTCTGTAGTTTGAGGACCCCTGCTCTAAAGCGTTACTGAAATGTCTAGCATCTGTATGTGACTGTCTTCCTTTCCCTTTAGTACTGCCATCATTCCTGGTATTTGTTTCCTTTCTTCCCATCCTGCTTTGGTAAGTGCTACGCCCTCTTGATCCTTCCTAATTCCCTATTTCCTTCTCCCCTTTTCAGCTGACCCAACAGATGCTTCTCCTGTATCCTGGTTAATGGCCATATTTAAACATCTTATAGTGGATCCTCCACATGAGATTTACAGAAAGCCATGGACAAGAAAAAAGAGGATGTAAGGAGAAGTATAATCTATATCAGTGGAGGACCTGTCTACTCTGACACCTGGAGTTCATGCAATTACCTTTATTTCATGCTTCATTATTTCTATATCAGGGTGCTGTGAATCCATCACAATGGGGGCTCCAATTTAAAACACATAGTAACTGGTTTGAACCTAATCCACCATACTAAAGCTTCTCTCTGTTCCCAATTCTGTCTTTGGGGACCAAATGGTACAAGATGCTTCTTCACAGGTCAACCCTTTACATACTTAAAGATAGCTATTAGGTCCTCCCCTTAGTCTTCTCTTCTTTGGCTAACCCTTCTTTCCCATTTCCTTAATTTTTTAAAATAAATTTTTCCTGATGTATTTTTAAAATATTATCATAGTTTCCCCTATTATCCTTTTCTCTACCCCTGCCAGAGTTATTCCATATAAATAATATTTTTTTAAAGACAAGAAAAGGAAGAAGAAAAATCAGCACAACTGATAACTACATTGAAAAAGACTGAACATATGTGGACCTCCCACCGTGGGTTTTCCCAATTTCTTTAACTGTTCCTCATAAGGCACAGTCTCTCAGCTTTTCCCTATTTCCAACTGTCCTCTCCAAAGGCAGATGAAGTTGCAGATCTGTTCTGACCAAGAGAATCTAATAGTAATAGCCCAAGACATACGTAATGCTTTGAGGTTGCATGATGTTTTTATTTCCTTTGAACCACACAACAGCTATGTGAGACAGTACTCTAGGTATTATCCAGATGAAGAAACTGAGACACAGAGGGAGTAAGCGGCCCACACGTAGTCACATAACTAGTTAAGTGCCTGAAACAAGATTGAACCCAGGCCTTCATGACCAGAGTCCAGCACTCTGCCACCCTACATGTTACCGTTCGTAGACCACAATACTCCACCTTTACTGCAAAATGGTGTCCAAGGCTAACTCCAAAGATACTAAATTGAGATGGGAAATGGGATCTCTTTACCCTGTATCATTCTGGGTTTTAGGTGCAGGCAGGGAGGGAGGCAGGAGCATATATGTTCTGTCATAGAGAGTCTAAACATCTTTGAAGGAAGGAGTCAAGCTAGAGTAGATGATGAGGCATTGTGATATAATGGAGAGGGCTTGGAGCCAGAAGACTCCTTTTTGCTGGATAACTTGGAACAAACTACTTAAGCTCTGTGAACCTCAGTTTTTTTCATCTGTAAGATGGGAATAATAGCTCTGCCTCATCTGTGAAATCTTCCCCACCTATATTACCTCAAAATGATTTGAGAATATTTGACATAATCCTTCTGATTTCATCACACAGAAAGATGGACCGTCAGGGTGCAAGCACAGAGACTGCTTCTATTCCCTTCTCCATGTCATTAATTAAGATCAAGGCTTTCAAGATTGGATAGGAACAGTGATTGATGATGGTGATGTGGACCTGATGCATTTAGCACTGGAGAGCTCAAATAGTATGTATGGTGCAAGGCAGATGAGGACTTCTGCCCCATGTGGCCAGGATGGGGCCCTTGATAGGCCTTCATTTTCTCGTCTTGGTGGGTTGAGCTTTTGCTGCTCCCCAGAGGATCCTTATCTAGTGCTTATTCACCTCTGGGTTGGGTCTGTGCTGGTGTTTGGGGGAATAGGGAAACCCACTACGTGATCTGTTTGGTTTCAACTGCCTCTGGCTGATAGGAATAAGGTGCATTATTATTATTATTATTATTATTATTATCAGTAGCTAATATATAGTGCTTTAAGGTTTGCAAGACATCTCACAAATATCACCTCAGTTGATCTTCACATCACTAGGAAGTAGGTGCCGATTTTCAGCCCATTTTACAGATGAGGAACTGGAGGCAATCTGAGAGTGAGTCATTAACCCCCAGATCTCACTGCAAGTGTTTCACTAAGTGTCTGCCTTAGGAATGAAACTCACTTCTTCTGGACTAGTCGTTTACCTACGCTGCCACCTACTGGTCACGAAAAGTTCTACTCTGCATGATCATAGCTAACAGTTACAGATTTGCAAAATGCTTTCTTCATAGGGTCCTCATAATGGCCACTCATGCTGACATTAATTATTCGGCTGTTTTATCCACATCTATTTACTAAGTACCTACTCTTTTTCAGTTTCTGTGTCAGGCACTAGGGAGACATATCGAAACTCCCTGACCACAAGGAACTTCTACTCTACTGAGACAGACAACACTTACGGATATAATTATACACATACAGGATGAACTCAAAATGAATACAAGGTAATTGCAGTGGGGTAGAGGGGATCAAGGGAGGCCCCCAGCTGGAAGGTGGGGTGTGAACTGTGTCTTGAAGGGACAGAAGGAGACATTAAGAATTGACTTTGTAATGCACTATGTGCCACAGAATGACAAAACATTTAGGGGCACTAGAGTAGGGAGCCCTAGTGGGTAGATTGATTTTATATTTGTATATTTGTATAGATGCATATGTGTGTGTTTCAACTTACTTTTTTTTTTTTTACAAGCATTTGTTTTCTTTTTCTCCTACTTCCTCACAATGGAAAAAGAGAAAAGAAAAAAGAAATGAAAAGAAAAGAAAAGCATAAGTGCCCTGTAACAGATATGCATAGTGAGGCAAAACAAGTTTCCACACTGGCCATTTCCAAAAAAGTATCTTGCGTTCTGTACCTTGTGTCTATCACCTTCCTGGCAGGAGGTAGGGAGCATTCATCTTCACTGATTCCTGGAATGGAATCAGGGTTGGTCATTGCGTTCATCATTGTTCTTTTGTCTTTCAAAGTTGTTTGTCTTTATTATTACTGTATAAGTTATTTCTTGGCTCTGCTTATTTCCTGCATCATTTTATGTAATTCTTCTCAGGTTTTTCTGGAACTGTCCCCCCCTAACATTTTTTTAACAGAAAAATAGATGCCCATCACAATCATATGCCATAATTTGTTTAGCCATTCTCTAGTTGATGTGCTCTCCTTTAGATTCCAGTTCCCTGCCACCACAGAAAAAAGGCTGCTCTAAATACTTTGGTACATATGGATCCCTTTCAACTTTCTTTGATCTCATTGACAGCAGCAGTATTTCTGGGTCAAAGGGCATGCACAGTTTAGTAATTTGGGAAGCAGAGTTTCAGATGCTTTTCCATAATGGTTCAACCAGATAATTCCTCCACTTACAGTGTCTAAGGTTACCTTGCTTTTGTAAATCATTTTTGCTAACCTGATGAGTATGAGGTAGAATCTCAGAGTTGCTTGAATTTGCATTTCTCTAATTATTAATGACTTGGAGAATTTTTTTTCATGTGGTTGTGATAGCTTGGATTTCTCTCATAGAAAGCTGGCTGTCCATATCCTTTGACCATTTGTCAACTGGGGTGTTTCTGAATTTTAAAAACAGTTCAAAAGTCACAGTAAACAACAAAGATGAGATGAAAGATTCAGCCATTGCCAGGCCGGTTGCCAGGGAGCGTGCTGACTCGTGGCCCAGGATTGCATCTAGAGCTGGCTGCATTGGCTGATTCTCATACAGCCCATTTATTTAAAAAAAACACCTCATTAAAGTTTCTGCCTCACTGTTACAAAAAGAAATCCCTCCTGGCCCTGTATATTCTGAAATTCCCAGCTAGATCTTGAGAGTCCTTCTGAAGGAAACAAAATCCTAGAAAATGCTTTGTACAAAATATCCCTTGCTGGAGACTTAGGCATAGAATTTCAGGGAGTTCCTGATGCAAACACCTCGGCGCTTTAGGGGTCAGGTGGTGGGTGGTGGGGTGAAAAGAACATTCAGTCAGAAGTCAGCTCATTCGTGTGTGACTTCCACTCTTACTGCTTCCCAATTTCTGGGAGCTTGTGCAAATTCTCGGTGTGCTGATAAGAGAAGCATTAAGCTAGGGCTGAGAGGAGACCTCTCTGAGCCTCAATTTCTTTGCCTATAAAATGGGGAGAAGAGTACTCACTCTGGCTACTTTATAAGGAGGGCCTCTTGTATGAATCAGATGAGATAAGGGATGTAAATGTGTTTTGTCAATTGCAAATCTGAAGGTGAGGTTTGATATTTCTTTGGAGTAGAATGTGGAGCAGACAGAGCATGGCATTCTGGACCTGTGATCCTGGCTCTGGCAATTAAGTTAGTAACATGCCTTTAACCACATGACTTGCCTCCCTTGGCAGGACTCGATTATCTCCCAGATTTCTTGCAGCTCTGACATTCTATTCTAGCAGATTGCTCTTTGGTCTGAGCTGCAGGGACAGGTGCTGATCGGCTGATTAGAAAAAAAGCATGTAATTCTCTTCTTCATCTTTGATGGGAAAATGATGCCCATTTCTTTCCCTCTCCATTTTTTAGTATTCTGTTTTGAAGGAAAATCCCTTTGCCATTTTTCTGTCGGACTCTGCGGTGACACAAGCTTGGGATTATTTGCAGTTATTTAGTCAAGATCTGCCTCTCTAAGGAACAGGAAAGGAAAGAAAAGGGCCTTGCTCTGAATCATTTAGTTGATGACACATCCAGAGAGGCTTTGGCTCTGTCTGGTTAGGTATCTTAGTGACGCATATGGAACACAGTCATCTTTGCTCCGGCTTAAAAAAAAATGAAATCAACACTGCTCATTTCCTTGCTTTTTTGAGACTGAGACTCCATCTTCCCGGTTCTATCTCCTTTGTCTGATTGGGCCCCAGATGGCCATCACCCTGATGGTACATGCTAATAGGAAAGAAGACATTAAGGACTAACTCCATCTGTAATTTACTCATTTTTTCCAACCAATATTTTCCACTGGTTCCCTTTCATCTAGAACTTCCTCCAGGTGCTGTGTCTGGCTGTGTCAGTGATTGATTTGGAGACTCTCTTATCATCCTAGTACATGGGGAAATAACTGCTTCTCCAAGTCAAGGTTAATAAAGAATACAGGTACCTGAGTAACTCATGGGTTAATCGGCACCAGAATAATTGCAAGACAGTGGCCTCATAGGTGGGTTTGCACACCTCCTCCTTGGCCAGCCTCCCTTCTGGGAGTCATTTTCGTGATGGCAAAAACTGCCCAGGGAAAACCGAAAAGCAAGAGAACGTGGAATTAAAATTAAGGGTACAGCTTTTGATATAATTTATATTGCATTTATTCCGGTTTGTAGAGCATCACTGAATATCATCATTTGGATAGAGAGTCTTAGAATGTTGGCAGTGTCTTTTGAATCACATTTCCATATATCGCTGGTGTCATGTGAAAAATGAAAAAATGAAAAATGTAAATAATACAGTTAGTACTCCAGAAGATATTCATAAGAATCCATCTGTTTTATTAAGATGCATCAATGTCAGTGGAAGCAGGCTTTTCTTCTTTCAGCATGCTAAATCATCACACTACTTTCTGCTGATATGTCCAAGGATGGTTTTATCAATTCAGATGACAATATGGCTGGACCACCTCTTTAGCTCTGTTATTTATTTTCTGGTGTAATTCATATATTTGTGTAGGGTAGGGTGTTGAAAACTATTAAGATAAGCATTTCCATGATGATTGACTTCCATACCCCCTTCAGTCCTGTGACTTCTGTGAATGTAATAAATATTTAATGATAATGACATTCTCTGTGTTGATAATAGTCCTGTAAAGGTACATATTAATCTACATGGAGAGAGTATCTTGTTGCATAGAAGTCTTTCTCTTTTAAGATTTACTGTTTGCTGGCTTCTAGTCACTCCCTTCTCTAACTCAACTGGGGAAATATTCTTGCTCAAATACATGCCATTCCCTTGCTCAAGATTCTTCCTTGGCTCACTCTTGCTTCTGGGATAAAATAAGGACTTCTCAGCTTGGAATTTATACCTTTCACAGTACCCCAGGCTTAGCTAGGTGGTCCAGTAGACAGCGCTTCAGGCCCGGAGTCAGGATGACCTGAGTTAAACTCTACCCTCAGACACTTGCTAACTGTGTGACCTTGGACAAGTAGTTCTGGAGTTCCTTCAACTATCAAATGGGGCCAATAGCAGCCCCTACCTTTCAGTGTTGTTGTGAGAATCAGATGAGACAATATTGTATTTTTTTTTGCATTAAAAAATTTATTTTGAGTTTTATTATTCTAGAACTGTGAATAGGGTGCTGGACCCAGAATCAGGAAGACCTGAGTTCAAGAGAGAATATTTTAAAAGCACTTTTTAGCACGATGTCTGACACAAAGTAACCACTTAATAAACATATATCCCCTTCCCTTTCCGTTAGGTGACATTTATTTACATCGAAGTAATCGTATTCCTTGGTGGTCCCCTTTTGAATAGTCTGATGATTTCAAATCCGATCTCGGACACTTACTATTAACTGTGTAACCTGCGTTTGCCTCAGTTTACTCATCTGCAAAATGAGCATAGTAACAATACCTACCTCATAGGTTTGGTACGAAGATCACATGAGATCATATTTGTAGAAAGAAGCTTAGTACAGGGCCAGGCACATAGGAGGAGCTTTATAAATGCTTGTTCATTTCTTCTTTTCTTCATTTCACAGTACATTCCTTTACATCCTTTATGTTACAGCAAACCTGGAGTTTTGTTTTTCCTGAAGTCAATCTTCTAGGTTTTACTTCTTTGTCTTTGTTCAGGGTACCCTCCTGGGAATATACTCTCTCCTCATTTGCACCCCTTATTATCCCTACCTTCATTCTAGGCTTAGATCGGGTTCTGCTTTCTATGGGATGGGAAAGGGAGGAAGGAAACAAACATATAGCACCTACTGTGTGCCAAGCACTGTGCTAAGTATTGCAAATGTAATCTCCTATGATCCTCACACCAATACTGGGAGATAAGTACTGTTACTGTCCCCATTTTACAGATGAGCAAACTGAGGCAAACAGGAGTTACACACCTAGTAGTTAGTATCCAAGATTGGTTTTGAAATCGTTGACTTCCTCAAGGAGGTTACATTATATCAAGGGATACAGCTGGTTTGTTTTTGGTTTTTTTGGGTTTTTGTTTTTTTTGAGTTGAATGAGATTGGTGAGGCGAGATCTGAATTATATTTGAAAGAAAGGGAAAGATTTCAAAAGATAAAAAGTTTAAGGTTGGGCTGGGAAGACAACAGAAGGACCTCAAAAGATGTTTTAATGTGATTCAGGTAGGAATCAGAGTTATTATTTTAAAGAGATGGTTTTTGACCATTTTTTTTTCTGGGATTCTCTACTATACCAAGATAATGAGGGAATCTGGAATCATCCCATGTAAAATAGTTAGTTTCAGTTATGTTCAACTCTTTGTGACCCAATTTAGGGTTTTCTGGGCAAAGATACTACAGTACTTTGACATTTCCTTCTCTGGCTCATTTTACAGTTGAGGAAATGAAGGCAAACAGAGTGAAGTCACTAGGCCAGGGTCATGCAGCTAGAACTGCTTTGAGGCCAGATTTGAACTCAAATGTGAGGCTTTTCTGCCTCAAAAGTGAGTCTTTCTAACTCTAAGGCTGACATTCTATCAACTGTGTCATCCATCTAGTTGCTCATGTAAAATTCAGTTAAATAATAATTGATTTTTGAAGTTACTTGGGGATGTGTACCCAGGAAAGGAGAGGACTTGGGGTGAAAAGATAAGTGCTTTCAAGTTTGGAAGGTCCCTCTTATGGCATGGAGATAAGTTTTGTCCTTGCTGAGACCAGAGGGCAAAACAAGATCAATGGATGTAGCATGCAAAGAGTCTGATTTTGGCTTTACACAATCAAAACCAATGATCAGAGCTGCCCGGAAGTAGAATGTGAAGCTTCCAGAGATGCAATGAGGTCCCTGTAGCTGGAAGCCTCCGTTATTGGTGGGGAGTGGAGAAATGGCCTGTTCGGGTATGGCTTGAACTAATGCTCTTGAAATCCCTTCTGACTCCATGAATGGTCATAGGTGCCTTTTATGTCACAGCTGACAAATTGACGACAGTCTTTCTTTGATGGCTACCTCTGTGGTGACTGATGGGTTTCCTGCTTGCCACTGTTTCTTTTCTCTCTGGTGTTTGGCAGGGGCTGGATACCTTTTGAATAGAATGAAATCTGCCATTTGCTTTCTGAGGTTTCGATTGTTATTTTCAGCTTCAGATTTTATAACCTCTAAAAGAAAGACTCTTCTTCTTGATTGTCTCTCCTCATTGAATCTTTCTCTTCTTGCTTCTGCCTCTTCAATTAGTCATATCATGATTTCTAGCTCGCTCTCTCTCTCTCTTTCTTTCTCTCCCCCTCCCCACTTTTTCCCCCTTTCCTATCCACTGTAGGATAGTTGCCTAGAGACAAGTTCTCAGGATATTTTCCCCTGGTATTTTTGTGATTCCCAAACTCAGTCTAACTCTCTTAGGGTTGATGATTTTTCTCCTTTAAAAAAATGAAAATCATTGTCTTTTCAGCATAAAGAAAGGTTAATTTTGTAAAACTCAGAGGAAACCTGCCCCTCTTTTTCTTTTGCATTAGTTCCTACACTTTGAGGATTGGGCAGCCCTGAGGAATTTCATTTGCAATAGACGTGAGACTATAGCTTCTCTTCCCTGAATTTTATGAACTATTTGAAAATGCAGCTATGAAAATTGATGCAAATCTCATTTATTCTTTTGGGTTTTTTTCAGGGGGAAAATTGGTGCTTTAGTTTCCCATTTATGTTATAATAAATTGGAAAATTGGAAAAATCATAGACAGCCTTTACATGAATTCCATTTGTATTTTAAAGTGATAGTGACCATGCCCTTGCCATCCCTTTCCCTGTGTCCACATCACCTTTTTTCTTCCTCAGAAGCCCCAAATCCAAGGCTGTGATAAACTGAAATGACCAATTAGACCACCCTGTATCAGAAAAAGCACCTGCTTGAGAACATGCCCAGTGCATGGTCCCCTAGCCTTTCCTTGAACAACTCTAGTGGAGGCTGTACAGCTTTGCGGTAACTACTTGATTAGGAAGTTTTTCCCAATAGATCTTGAGTCTATATTTCCCTCTTTCACAGTCAAGCTCACCAGCATAAACTCTCATTTCTTCCCTCTTTTGGAAATCAGAACATACATTTTCTTCCATCCTCTAATGCCCTTCCCATTGTAGTTTCACAAGTTACTGATGGTCTAGCTCAGTAATAACATCTGTTTGGAGGCAGCTCAGAGAAACAGCTTGCTGAGCAGTGGTCAGAGATTGAGGATCTGGCCTCAGATACTAGCTGTGTGACCCTGAACAAGTCACTTGACCCAGTTTGCCTCAGTTTCCTCATCTGTAAAATAACAATAGCACCTTTCTCCCAGGATTGTTGTAGGGATCAAATGAGCAGATATCTATAAAATGCTTTTCAAATCCTAAAACATTATCTAAATGCTAGTGATTATTATTATCCTCATTCTTTGAGTGCCCATGAATGTATTTCATCTGAGTCACATGACTTGAATTATGTAAGGATGGCTGGTTGCTATCTTATTGTTTCATTATTTGGAATCAGGAAGACCTGCGTTTATGTCCAACATCAATCAGTCTCCAATATATTAACAAGCATTTGTCAATTGTTTATTTTGTGCAGGTACTTTGCTAAGTGCTAGGGATACAAAGACAAAACAAAAACAGGCCCTGCCCTCAGGGAGCTTATATGTTTTTTGGATTTTGTTTTTTTCTTAACAGTATTTTATTTTTCCAAATAAGGGAGATTATTTTATTTTTTTCCATTTTCTATTTTAAAGGGTAAAGATGCCATGTAAAGAAATAGGTAAATGCAGGATACATACAGGAAAGATAGAAATAAGATTTAGAGAAGATCCTAGTAGCTAACTGAGGAAACCAAGGAAAGGGGACTACTTAGGAACTATCCCTCCTGGGAAATATTGTTTACCTCCACTGAATTCCATTTTCTCATTTGTAAACTGAGGGTGCAAATAATAACTACTTACCTTTTAAGGATCCAGCAAGATTATTCTTGGCAAAACTTCAAGAGCCCTATAAATGTCAACTGTCATCTTCAGCATCCCAAGTGTCCCTCTGGAGCTGTATTTATTCGCTCCTTCCAAGTGGTAAGATTATTTTCCTGGCAGATGAAACAAGAAAAATAAGAGCTCAGTAACTTTTCCATTATTATCCAACCCCACCCCAAGCAGCACTCTGAACCAGATTTTTTATCTTCTTCCCCCCCAAAATAAGATCAAATAACTGTAGACTTTCTGTGGTCCAGTCTTCAGTCGTTTTACATTTTAGTATTCCTGACATTCTTTTGGTGGAATCATTCCATGATGGCCATCCTTTGTAAGCTGCTCTTCCTTCTACCTTTTGTACTTAAAAAACAAAACATCTCCTTTAGTTGATGAATGGCATGTCCATTGGTCCCTTTAGCTTACTCTTACTAGATAGATAGATAGATATAGATATATAATATAGATATAGATAGTATATATTTCTAATAGTTTCTTTTTGTCTTTAGATTTGCATTCTGGAGAATGTCCTGGCCCTCCTGGGCTGACATGCCCTGTAGCATCTTAGATCAGGAGATCCTAGCTGTTCTTTCTTTGAATCTTTTAGAATGTCTCCTCCTAAAATGTAGGGTACTTATTATCTCCTACACTCAAATAGCCAAAGTGTTTCACATGAATAATCCCTGACAAGAGTGACTACCTCAGTAGATACTCAGGAAATCATTGTTAAATTAAATTGAATTACTAGTAACAGGAAGATAGATGATGCTGCAGTACATAGAATGCTGGGTCTGGAGTCAGGAAGACTCATCTTCCTGAGTTTAAATCTGGCCTTGGTCCCTGAGCAAGTCACTTCACCCTTTTTGCCTCAGTTTCCTTGTCTGTAAAATGAGCTGGAAAAAGACATGGCAAGCCATCCGTTATCTCTGCTAAGAGGTCGAACCAAGAGTCAGACATGACTGAAAATGACTGGACAATCACAGCAACAATGCTAGAAAGGCCAGTATCTTTAGCTCTCAAAGCAATCAGTCCTTGAGCTGAGAGACCTTAATGTTAGGCCAGCTTTTCTAACTCATTTTGAGTGATTTAAGAATGTTACAGTTAGTTGGCAATTCCGGAATGGCGATATAGATCTACCTTTCAAATTGTTTCTTATTGAATGATTGTTGAAACAAAAGCAGATACAGTGTCAATCTATTTACCCTGCTGGTAGAATTGGGGCTGTTCTACCTGGGTGATTCCTTTGTAGAAATATTTATCAATATTTTATCATACATATGCACGGAGTCAAAATATGAGATTTCAAAAGTACAATACATTATATTAAAATACTGACTCGAGGATTAAAAGTAATGCTCCCAAGTTAGGGAAGTTAGGGAAAACACAAATAGCAGAGTTTTTTTAATGCAAAAATGTGGAGAGTGTTCTTTTAATGTATTTCAAACATGTCTTGCCCTAAAATAAATGAATAAATGTAGAGCCTGGGATTCATACTCGGCAATGAATCTTAGCCATCTCGCATAACTCTAATCTTGCAGAATGGTCACCTTCAGAATGACAAGAAAGAATTCTAAGGAGAAGATATTGATTTTTTTTATCATTATTTAAAGTGGAAGGACAAAGGCCTTTTTGCAGCTCAATAAGATTCTAATCAAATTATTATATCTATTTTCTTTCCAAGTCAATTCTGGTCTCATCAGCTGGAAGTGCAATTGGTGAGATAATAAATATTTTTGATATGGCATGTCTGAAAGTTCATAATGATCTTGTCATTCAAAGATTTATCTCTAGCCCAAGAATTCTTGCTAAATGGGACTGCATAGAACGGGGAAAGTGTCCATGAGTGAAATCTGACCTGGGAGTCCTCTTACTTTTAGAAAAACAAACCAGCAGACAATACGCTGTTGTCAGATGTGAGAAAGAAATCGTGAGATTGATTTTATTTAATTTTAAAGGAGATAGTGGACAGAGAAATGCAGTTACAGCCCACCTGTCACCCACTAAAAGGTTAAAACGATTGTCCCCAGGCATCCATATTTTTCTGACGAAGCCGAACAGAGACATCTGGAATTATTCTCACAGACTTTAGGGAGATGAGAAGTTTGAGTGACAAAGGAATAATGCCTAATGTGAGAATGATCTTCAAAGATCTAAATATTCTGTCATGTCCTTTTTTTTTTTTTTTTTTTGGAAAATTTGAATATTGGCATAGAGCCACAGCTGGAGTTGGCGTGAGAACACTTGGAATGCAGTGTCTCAAGCTATTTAGGTAGTCTGGTAGTTGGACTTCAGGATGGGTAGATTGAACTTGAAGTCTGGCCTTCTGGGAGTGCATTGGCCACGGAGTGGTTAAGGCTAGTATCTGACCCACTGTGTAAGTCATGGCTAACAGACTGAGGTTTGATCTCATTCCCTAGTAGCATGACTGAAAAAAATGGGGATCTAACTTGCTGTAAATGTGTGGGTTTGCTGTAGGAACATCACAAAAATGCCTATTTTTACCCCTGTGGACTGGAAGAATAACAATACCCTCAGTGGTTGAGGTTGCTCATGGCAATAACAGACTCGGGACCGCTTACCACTTCACAATGAATGGGCTGGTTCATCCATTGCCTGAAAGTATCACAGGTAGCAGAGAACAATTTCTACTGTTCCCTTCTTCCCCCCAATCATTCAGTGCTGTACAATGTGTATGTAGGCCTACTGTAGCATGCAGCAAGCTATGAACCTGGGCTGAGGATGGCTGTCTTATTTAGCAAACAACCTTTCTGCTGTAATTACTGAGAGAATGGGATTTTAAATGTTCTAACTAGTGTGCAATTTACTCTTAACATAAAAATAATTGACTATTTTTGAAATGTCATGACATTATCTAGTTATATGTGTCCAGAAAAGAAGATTGGTTGGTTATGTAGAGAGACTGTTTATTAACCTTGAGATAGAAAAAAACATGAGAGGAATTATGGAAACACAGGAACATAAAATCATAGATTCGGAGTTGGAAGAGTCCTTTGAGGTCTCCAAAATCCAACCCTCTCATTTTAGAGATGAGAAAACCCCAGCCCAGAATAGCTAAATGACCTGTCTGTAGTCACACAATTAGCACACATCAGAAACAAGAGTTAAATCCAAGTTTTCCTGACACCTAGAGGCGGCTTGGTGATATACTTGACAGAATAATGGGCCAGGAGCCAAGAAGCCCTGAGTTTAAATCCAGACTCAGATCCTTAGTCTCCCGGTGATCCATTACAGGGTAAATTCCTTGAGAACAGGAACTGTCTTTCTCTTTTGTATCCTCAACACTTAGGACTTGGCACATAGTAGTTGCTTAATAAATGTTTATTGACTGACTGACCTTTGGTATCTCTGTGATCCTTTAGATTATAAACTCCCTAAGACTAAGGACTATTTTTCCCTCTTTTTGTATCCTCAGTGCTTAGTACAGTACCTGGCACATAGTAGGTGTTTAAATTCTTATGTATTAATATATAATACTTTCCTTCCTTGCCAGGCCTGAGTCAGGAAGACCTGAGTTCAAATCTAGTCTTAGACACTTACTAGCTGGATCCTGGGAAAGTCACTTCATTCTGTTTCCCTTCGTTTTCTCATCTATAAAATAAACTGGAGTGGGAAATGGCAAACCATTACAGGATCTTTGCCAAGAAAACTCCAAATGGGATCATGGAGAGTTGAACATGACTAAAAGAAACGAACAGATTTGCCAGGTGTCATGCAAAGTGCCTTACCATTATTATCTCATTGTATCCTCTCAATAACCTTAAGGTACATAATTATTGTCTGTGACCACATTTGAATTCAAATCTTTAGACTTTGGGGCACACTGCTCTATCTAGTGCATCACCAAGCTATTTTGGCAAGTTTTAAAGCTCTCTGTAAGCTATTTCTTAATCTTTCTTAGTGACATCTAGTGGTGTATTTAGTATGGAACAAATCCCTTTGTAAGGTTAGTGGGGATATTATAGTGTTGCTCTACTCTCTGCCATTTGACTTTTAGGGGAATAGGCATTTTCTATGCATATAACTGCATATATATATATATATATATATATATATATATACACACACACACTATATATATGTCTAATTATATATACATATATTTACTTGTGTGTATATATATATATATACATACATGTACTTATATATAAATATATTTGATGCATAAAAGATTTTAAAGTTACCCACTTTTGTGAACTTCTAACATTTGACAGTAAGGATAAATTAAATATCTTTTAGCTGTTTGACTTTGGGCAAGTTATTAACTACTCTGAACCTCAGTCCCTTTCTAGGAGCTAAGAATGTAAGAAAGTCCTCAATATCAAGGAGCTTAAGTTCTCCAGGGCAGTGAGGGGATAGAAAGGACAAGAGGGAGCCATCCAGAAATCCTTTGTAGGAATCACATAAGAAGTGGGCACCTGGCCTTTCTGCCAAGATGTTCTTTGAGGGAGACCTTGCTCTAGGGAACACACTGCCTAGTCCAGTTTGGAACACCCCTCTGTGTGGGACACACCCTTTCCCTCTTTGACTAGATGCAAAGTCACATGGGAAATAAGCTTCAAAGAGAGGCTAAACTTGGTAGCCAGGAGAGCCTAGGAGGTCACTCGTCCAGCTGTGTCACCTTATGCGGGAGGACACTGAGCCCCAGATATGGGGTGGAGCTTCCCCTTCCATTAAGCAACAGCTCCCAAGCCTAATTTTCCCCCAATTTTTAATTTCTTTGGGCACAGATGATTTAGAAAAATTGCCTCATCTTACTCTCATTTTGTGTAGATGAAGGCGCCTGCTTAGTTTTCTATTTAGTAATTATGATCCACCCCATGAGGTATTATTTTCCTCTGACAGTATTAGCATAGGGCTTGGCAGATTCTCAGTGTTTAGAGTTGTCTTCAGTTCGCTAACCTTGGAGAACAACTCACATGTGTTTTAGTATAGTTACCCAACAAGAAACAACATTGAAATCTTTCAGGCTGTCAGAACCAAAAAGTCAAAGCCCTGCATTTCTTCTGAGTGTCCTTCTGTATTTATTTTCAAAAAGGCTTTCCTGGTACCACCTCCAGTGGCATTTAGAAGGGGGAACCAACAGCTTAAGGGGCCACCTAAAAGAATCATTTTTCTTTTTTTTTTTTTTTACAACAATTAATAGTTTTTCATCTTTTCCAAATCCACATAAAGATAGTTTTCAACATTCACCTTTATAAAACTTTGTGTTCCAACTTTCTCCCTCCCCCCTCCCCCCCCCATAGACAGCAAGCAGTCCAATAGGTTAAACATGTGCAATTCTTCGAAACATACTTCCAGATTTGTTACGTTGCACCAGAAAAATCAAATCGAAAAGGTGAAAGAAAAAAAAACACAAGAAAAACAAAACAATCCAACAACAACAGAGCGAAAGAGTTATTTTTCTACCAGCAATAACTGACTCACGCTTATCTCTCTGCACCCTCCATTTATTTCTTCCTAAGACCGATGTCACATGCTTGGGAAATGACTGGCGGCATCCAGGCTGCAGTGCATGATCATGGGACTGAGCACAGCAAATGAGCTGCCTTGGTTTCATGAATATGGTGTTTTAGGCCAGTGACCCAAGAGACTATCATAGTATGATCTAGTTCCAGTCTCAGACACTTTGAGGGTTTCATACATTTGATTTCACTTAACGAAGGACAGTTAGCAGTGTGTCTTCTCTTAGCTTGTTAGGGATTCTTGGTGCTAATCATCAGACTAGCAGGAAAATTAAGAAGCTTCAATTAGGGTTTTAACTTGAGGAGTTAGCTATTCCACTGTAATGGATTTTCATGAGGAATACTGCTTAGAGCATCCACTATTCTGTGGTAGATATAATGTGATAGGGGCCGAATTTGGATTCCATTGGTACAGGGATCACCCATGTAAAAAACCTTCCTCTGTAATACAGTTTGACACTAACCTAGTACCTAGACCATTGAGAGGTTAAACAGCTTGCCCAGCATCCCACAGTTGGCACTTGTCAGAGACAGGAATCAAACCCACATTTTCCTGATTTCAGGTTGGCTGTTTATCTGTGTTGAATATATCGAGTATCCCAATAGTCAGTGCACTTTCAAGAATTAATAGTTTTAAACTGCACTAAGAGTTTGGGGACTAGGATGCATTTCTAAATCACTTTTAACCTTTCAAGAACAAATGGCACACTTTACAACCTCTATAAACATGTGACTTGTGAGCAATAGGTACTCACTGCATTGAACTCCATCTTAGAATGCTTTTGACAGTTGGTGAAGCAGAAAAATAATGCTTCCCCCACCTCAACCCTGTAGCCAGTCTTGCATTGAGCCTTTAATTCACTTAGTTAGACTGGTCCTCAGGTGACAGGCACATGGTTTTGTCACTGAGCAATACTTTGACATCTTTCCATTTTCCAATTTGGGAGATACCTGGTGTAGCCCAAAGATAAACATCATTTATCCTGGTGTGATATTATTTCTCTCACTTTCCCCCAGCCTATCCAATCCAACTGAGATGTCATTTCCTCGGGAAGCTTACCCCCATCCCCTTGATGTTACAAAGTACTGTACTTTGTAACTCTCTAATATACTTAAGTAATACTGTGTTTTAGAGTTGAGTTTATATACTATCTTTCCTTGAAACCATAAACTCCACAAGAGCCATTGTAGCACTAAATGTCCTCATAATGCTTTGTGACTTCTTTTAAGAAATTAGTATGTTGGGGAGTTTTCCAGCCTCTTTTCCCTCTCTCTGACTGCTGCCGCTTGTTCCTGATTACCCTTGTGTTTCCCATCAGCAAACACCATCTCTCTTCTCATTTGTTCCTTCCAATCTTTTGCAGGCTGAGAAAGAGCAGGTACTTACTAAAATTATATGTAAAAGTAGAGTGAATAAGCTCCAAGAAAAGGTCTTAAAGGTGTTCCTTTGTGCAACATACATGAGCTTCAGTTCAAGATGTGTCTTGTGTATTCTGTCTTCCTTGCCCAGATATTGGATTTCATTTGGTTCAGAACTGGACAAAAGCATTATTTGGTTTTCCCCTTTTCTTTTACAGATGATAAAGACCTAGAGAAGTTGTGAATAGCAAAGATGGGATCCAAACATAGCTCTTTGATTTATTTAGCCAACGTTCTTTAAGTTATAGCAGGCTGCAGTTCCCCGATGCCCAACTGTGTCTCACAAGGGTAGTTGTTACCTTTCTTATTTTGACTCTTTGTTAATAGCATAAATACTTCTTTCTCTCTAGCTTATCCATCTCATTAGAAAATCAAATCAACATTATACCATTTCATTCTCTTGACAAGCATGGGGTTTCTACTTTAGACAAAAGTTACCAGCAAACTCGGTTCAGTAGTACATCTTCAGTCTACTTGGAGCCTTTCGGCCTCCAGGATTGATTGTCAGATGAATATAGCATTCCACATATACTTAAGTGCTCACTGTATGTTCAAGATTTCAGAGTCAACAAATATTTAGTTTTTACTATGGGACACTGTGCAATTGTCCCAAAGAATGAAGATAATATAAGACACAGTTCCTACCCTCAGGGCCTGATGTAGACTCATTAAATAATTGTGAGAGACAGTGGAAAAGAGGATAGAGTGCTGGCTCAGAAAAATCTAAGTTCAAATCCAGCCTTCAATAATTTACTAGCCGTGCAATTCTAAGTAAATTCTATAGTCTTTCTCCAATTCAGTTTTCTCATCTGTTAAAATAAAAGGGGTTGTCATGAGGGTGAAATGAGATAATGTTTGTAAATTACTTTGCAAACCTTAGTGTTGTATAAATGTTATCATGATAATGGTTATTCCATTGTTGGGGATTATATCATACAGATGATACACATTTTGAGACTAAGGGATGGGGTAGATCTCATCATCTCCCATCAAAGTCTCCTAATTGGTTCTTGTCTCTTGTTTTCTCTTCTTGAAGCTATCTGCCTCATGTCTTAACATTCTTCTTAAAGCACAAGCTTCTTGCTGCCCTGCCCCACTCAAGTAGCTCCTCTTGCTTCTCCATAGTGGTTCTTAACCTGTGATCCACAGATTTCATGGGGCCCATGAACTTGGACAGAAAAAAAATCACATCTTTATTTTCACGAACTTCTAAGTGAAATTTAGCATATCCTTTAATTATTTAAAATCATTTAAGAAAGAGTTCAAAGACTTCCCCAGGCTGCCCAAAAAGGTTAAGAACCCTTGCTATAAGATTAAAAAAAATTTCAAAACCCTTCACCATCTGGCTATAGTTTACATTTCTGGACTTCGTTCATATTACTCTCCTTCAAGCATTGTCTGCCATGATTATAATTCCTGTAACTGGAATTTGGTGTTCCATCAGCAGTTCCCAGTGCCTAAGAAGCCTGTTTCTCTTTACTTCTGTGCTTTGGAATCCCTACTTTTCTTCAAGGTTCAGCTTAAGTATTGTCTTTTACACAAGGCCCAATCCCAATTTTCTCAGCTTCTTTATTTATCTACTGTTGTATCCTTCCCACCCCTCCCAGTCCCAAGGGAATATAAGGGCAGTGACTGTTTCATTTTTATCTCTGTATTCCCAGGACTCAATCACTTAATAAATGCTGATTGAATTGAATTGAGTGAACATCCTTTGGGCTGTTCCCTTCACATCTACATATTGAACATTTGCCCTTACCTCACTCCCTTCCCACTGTGCAGGGTCTAGGGAGTTTTAGAAACTGAAGGAGAAAGAGTGGAGTATCTCCTTAATACATAGGTCAAGGTTTTGAATTTGCTGATTTGAATTTGCTAACAAAGGGATTCATAGCATCCTGATAATTCTTGATTCCAATCTTTCCCAAGTCATTGTATGGCAGCTCCCATTCCTCAGCTCTGGGACTATTTAAGGATCGTATTCTGCCTTTTTCTCTCTCAGATTTTGGAGAGGGGGTGATGTCCCTAGAATCACTGCTGTGTGACAGTAGTTATAGATCCTATCAAGGTACATGGAAAGCATGGGAATATTTTAAGGAGACTGGCTTCCTTGAGCCTGGATTAAAGAGTCCCCTAGCTTTCTTTCTCTCCCATCCCATATGTTTCATTCTATCACACCCCCTTTAACCTGGGGCCTGACTGATTATCTTTCCGAGTCTCTCAAAAAGTTCATTCAGTCTGTGGGACAAGCTTCCCTAAGGTTCTGTTGAGGCCATGATGGATGGGCAGTAGTAATCAATTCCTTTGGCAACAATCTGGAAGTGGCAGCCATCTCTTAAAGTCAGCCTGACCTTCTTGGCTGCCTGGAGTGTTCTTATACAACTCTCTAGTCCCAAAGAGGAGCATCATTTCCCTTATCATGATCCATATATACCCAGGGATTCTTCCTCATTATAGCAGTACAGGCCCACCCACCGTCATCATATTTGTTCCCTTAAGAGCATTTATTTGTCACAAGAGCTTGGAAAGCCTTGGAGGAAGGCTCCCAATACAGCCTGATGTCTGCTACTGGTGTTTATCTATTGTTAATATCATTATTACTCGGCATAATGATAATTCCAAGAAGATACAGGCTCTGGCTAAGGCAGACCAAATGCTTACATGAAGCATGTGGGTTTTATGCTTATTTTTATTCATATTAATATGATGGCATTTCTCTAGCACTCGACAGTTTGTTTACAGGAGCCTCTCAAAGTATATCATATAAGTAGTCTTATCCCCATTATGCAGATAAGGAAACTGAGTTTCCAAGAATTGAATGTCTTGATTAAGATCAAGTAGTTAGGATAGCCATGACTGAAGCCCAAGTTTTCTACTAATCCAATGGTCTTTGCAAATACATACATACATATACACATACTACATACACACATAAATACATTTTATATATATGTGTGTGTGTATATATATCTATATATGTATGTGGATATACATATGTGTATATATGCATCTAGGTGGTGCAGTAGAAAGAATACTGGATCTGGAGTCAGGAAGACTTCCTCTTAATGAGTTCAGATCTGGCCTCACGCGTAATGGCTGGGGAAGTCATTTAACACTGTTTGCCTTAGTTTCTCTTCTGTAAAATGGGCTGGAGAAGGAAATGACAAACCCCTCCAGTATCTTTGCCAAGAAAACTCCAAATATGGTCATGAAGAATCAGACATGATTGAAAAGAACTGAATAACAACAAATATATGCATATATAAAATCCTGAACTTTACAAATGCTACCAACATATTTACTTATGCATAGAAAAGAGAGAGTATTGTACCTGAAACCATGAATTTCTATTATTTACAGGGCTTTTTTTCATTGTATAGGATATTCAGCACATCATCTTCTTTTTTTTTCAACCAGTAAACATTTATTAAGTTTCTCTTATGTGCCAGGTACTGTGCTAAGTACCAGGGATACAAAAAGGGCAAAAATCAATCCCTGCACAATCAGGAAACATTATCTTGGGACATTTGGTCATTTACATCAGTCTCTAAGTTGTTTTGTTTTTACCTTCCTTAGAACAAAAACAACCAGCTTTCATATAGCATTTCAAGGTTTGCAAAGGGCAAAGAGGTATTTCCCATTATCAGGTGCATTTTTACTGATGTGAAAACTGAGGCCCAGAATGATTCCATGGCTTGCCCAGAGTCACACAATGCTTATGTGTCTAAAGCTAGATTGGAAGTCACATCTTCCTGATTCCCATTCCAGAACTCTATTCACTGTTTAACCCCTAGCTGCCTCTGAAACATTTTGAAAAAATGATTCTGTGAACCTCTTTTCTTCTATTTTTTGTATCATTCTTAGTTCCCTCCCCCTACTACAAAAACAATCACATTCCTTCTAATGAATAATTATAGTCAAGCAAAATACACATTAGCCAAGTCCAAATATATTATATTTTCCTTGAATCTGTATTTTTGTGAGGGGATAGAGAACATGCATTATTATCAGTCTAGTTAACCACCTTGAGGAGTTGTGAATTCATGAAAAGAATGGAAATTTCCTTCTAAAGCACATAAAAGTCTTAGTGTAACACAGCTGCCTATTATTGCTATATTATCTAACTCTCTTTTGGAAATTTCTCAAATAAAATTAAGGTAAACTCATTGCCTTTAAAAACAAGAATTTTTTTAATTGTTCAAGATGAAATTGTCATGTGATCATAATCCTTTTTAAATGACCTCTGTACATAAAAAATATTCCTAGTGGTTTTTGCCACCATATCTTTTTTTTTAAAATATATAACAACTCTAAATATAGATTTCTTAGATGGATTTCTAAAAGGTCCATATTCTAGGTGGAAAATAACCTAACCTGGGGGGCATGATCCTTATGAAACTCCCAGTATTCAGTGGCAGCATAGATTTAGGTGGTTCCTTTGTTCTGTTCAAAGCATACTATATCATACAAGAATAGTATTGAAAACTTAACTACAGTTGATCATTAAATTATATGTTTATTCTTGTCACCTTACCTAAACAAGGTGAAGAATTTCAGTTTGACACATTTACTCTCATTCTTGACCTCTTGACGTAAGAAGGTGGTATTTCTTGACACTAAATTCTGCCGCAAAATTTGACAACAGTCTTTGCTTCCTTATGTTAAGGATGGGCAGCTAGTTTATTAAAATCTATGGACCCTCCCATATCTTTCCTAAGTATTTTGGTGCTATTACTTTAAAAAAAAGTTTTACTAATGCAGTTGTTTTTAATATCAGAGTTCTTTTTGCCTACCAGAATCTTATCAGTGATACTTTTTGCAAAGATTTTTCTCAGTGGTTTTCCCTTTGTTTCAATTCCATTTATTTTGTGGTGCATGAACTTTTAAATTTTATCTCATTGAAATGGTTTCTTTTGTCTTTTTTTCTAAGTCAAGATTGCTTCTTCTAGCCATAATTATGAAAGCTATCTCCTTCCATTCCCCTCTTTTTTTTTAAATGATGTGATCTTTTATATACAGGTCCCTTATTCATTTAGAATAATATACAGCATACATTGTTTATTTAATCCTAATTTATGCCAAACTGCCTTCCATTTTTCTGAAAGGTGCTTGCCCAATAAGTTGTCTTTCCACTAGTAGTTATGTTTTGGGGTTTATCTAACCATGGACTCTTTTGATTATGTAGTTGCTCCACTGATCTACTTTACTGATTTTTTTTCAACTCATACCAAATTATTTTGATGATTATTGCTTTAGAATATCATTTGAGGTTGACTAATAGTATTTCCCATTCATTAATATGTTCCTTCCTTGTTATTTTTGTGCTCCTCGACCTTTTGTTGCTCCAAATGAATTTTGTCATTATTTTGCCTAGTTCTGCAGAGTTCCTTGAATTATTTGATCCAGCCCTAACTCTATAGATTAATTTGGGTAATATCAGTTTTATCACACTGGTAAAACCCAACCATTAACACCATTAATCACATGTTTTATATTTTAATATGCATAGTATAAGTGACTCATTACTTACTGAACCATCATATATTCCATATTTTTCTAAGCCCCTCTCATGAACCCATTTTTCTCCTTGTGTTCCTATTTTTCCCTCTTTGGCACCTCATTTTCTTCTCATGAATCCTATTCCATGTTCACACATCAGTCTTAGTAGCTAACTCTGCCTCATCTTCCAGGTATGTGTGTATGTGTGTATGTGCAAAAGTAGTGTTTATCCACAAGATAGAAGTCAGCTTACTAATATTAGGCCAGCATACTACTATTAGGAAAGCTATGCTATTAAGTTATATAGACATTATTGTGTATTCAAATACTAGAATTTATTGTTGCTAAGTAAAGGGTGTTAAGCCAATCCTTCAAATCCCCGAGAGAATATAATCATGAATACTTTAAGGATCTCTAATTTCATTAGTGTGGGAGCTCCCTACACCAATATATATTACAACCTTTTTCTCATTTAATAGCTGACCTTTGGGAGTTACTGTGGCTAAATCATTTGTCACCTGATAGTCTGAATTTGTTTCTCTTCCTTTTTTTCCCCTTGGCCCAGTGGGAAGAGGAGAAGCTATGGCTGCCTTAAGGTATTCTACCTTCATTAGGTATCTTTGGCACTAGGGGAAAGCATAGCCTGTGAGTGTCTGGTGTGAGCACATTACCTCCTGACTGGAATAATTATACTCATACTGGAGATTAGGTGGGAGAGTGCCTTGTGAAACATCTTTGTCTTCTTTAATGGATTGGATTATCATCCATTCCTGTTTTGGGAGGTTGTCTAATAAACATGGATTTTGCTCTTGTAACTGACCCCGCCATAAGACCCATATAGGAAGTCAAATGGGTATTACACTATGTTGCTCATTTATTATACTTGTTTAAACTGCATCAAGATGAAGGTATTAGTTTTTGTCATGCTGGAAACAGAATCATGTCTTTGTAACAAGATTCTGATGATCCTCCGTTACAGTTAAGCATAGAATATCATGATCTCCAAATGACTAAAGTTGAAGGTCAACCAAAAGGCGCATGGGAATGATCAGACTGGGTTGCATTACCAACCAAGAGTTGCATAAAAACAATGACATAAAAGACAAGTATCAGAGAGATAGATAGTTGGATCTGAGATATAAATCACTCGCTCATGCGTTAAGATGAAGGGAATACCAATGGAGACTCTAGGATACTCATTGGTTTTCATATGATTTCAAGTGAGTTAAGAGGAAGACTATTAGTACACTGGATGAATTCTCTCATTGGTGGAGTTACAAAAGGACACAGTCAAGAATTTCATAGTATGAAAGATCATGAATTTGCTTCATTGGAGGGAGAATCTACATTGTTGAAATTTCACATCTATTAGAGCATTAATTCTATGATATGAAACTTTTAAACCAAATTTTTCTTGACAAAAAAAGTTTGTTTTTGACAATAAGTAACAAAGTAACAAACCACATTTATATAATACTTTATGATTTGCAAAACACATTATTGTCATGGAGATCCTATAATATGGACAGCATAAGTTTTATGTGCTCTTATTTTAAAGATAAGGAAACTGTGGATCAGAGAGATGAAGGGAATTGGGCAGGGTCAACCTACATGGGGTAGGATCACACTGCACAGGGTCATATCAGGAGGGCTGGAGTTAGGATCTGAGTGGAGATCTCTGAATTCCCCAAACCAACAATCTCTCTGAACTTCTATCCACATATCAATGCTTCAGTATGTTTGAGTTGCTGGAAGATAGGAAAGGACCATGGCTTTCCTGTCTATTCCCAAGTTTCCACCTCAGCCAAATCGTTGTCAGCAAGAGCTCTTCTCCTGTGAGCTGCTGCATGTTGATATGCAGAACCAAACTTGTGGAAAAGCATTTGAGATATATAGGTCATTTAACTGCAATAGCAAAATGCCAGTGAAAAAGAAAATTGCTGACATCATTAGTATAAAACATTAACATCTGCAGGTTCCACGTGCCAGATGCATAATAGCCGTTAGTTATCATTGCAATAAGAGACCATTGGGATGGTGAATCAGGATTTATGGGCAAGTTTTAGTGCATTCAGAATTGCTCTATTCTCCCAGTACTGTTCAAATGAAAAGAATGAAAAAACTTCACTCTGGAATAGAAATGCAGGTCAATCAAAAATGTTTTGGCATAAATGTATTCTGTTCTTTCTCAGCTCGCCTCCTTTCAATAACATTTTATTATTTCTTAATAACAATGTGGAAGCATAGACAATGTCTATTCTATTGTTCAAAAAAGACAATGAACTCATAAGTGTCATTTGGTTGAAAATACCTGGATGATTCCCTTATGTTACTTTGTTCCAAGCCTTGTGACAAATGAAATATTGTTCTTTAAGCCCACGTTATTTTGTATGAAGATGTTGCCAAAATTATTTCAGACATTTTGCTCTGCTTTGCTCCTCCATCTCCTTTTCCTTTATTTCTCTCCTCTCTTGAACTTTCCTGCTCTCTGTAGACATCATTTCTTCTAATATTTCAATAGAGTACTGTGGCCTTCTCAGTGTAAGGGAAAAATAAAACCCAACATTTATCTCTTGAATGGAAAGAAACTAAAAAACTATGGACCAAGTTTGACACATTTGACAATATGAAAATACTTCCAGCTCTAAGTGACTAATAGATTTCCTTGAACTGCATATGCCATCCCAGGTCCTGTTTGTCATCGAGGCAGATAATAGATGACACTTTGGGGTCTATTTTTTATTGAACTGTGCTTGACAAGATAAAATGAAACCCTTCAAATATTTTTTAAACATAGGCTTGATGAAACTTGAACTATAAATTATAAGCTACCTATGTGGATTTGCAATGCATTCATAGTTTCTTAGATTTTATCTTCCAATGATATTTTTGGAGGCTGTGTCAACTCATGAGAAACATCTCCAAGTCATAGAAGGGTTACAGTCTGTGTCAGTAGAGGAATAGCCACATGTCTAATAGTGTGAATCCATTAATCATGTGATGTTAAGTTATGGTTTTTGGAAATCACCGATTGCCTTCAAAGTATATTTTTTTAATTGTATGCAGTTTCTCTAATTGTTATTACCTATAGACTGAAAGGAATAGAACAAGAATCGGCAACTGAAAATTAGGATAGATAATAGTGAAAGGTGACCAAAGGTAATAGGAGGATTTGAGTGTCAAGGAAATAGTTCATCAAAATCACAACAACATTTGTTAGCTGCCTATGAGCTGCATGTTCTTGAGCACATTATTAAACTTCTTTGACCCCTAACTGTGCTGCTTACTGTCAGTGTGATCTTAGGCAAGTTATATATCTTCGACTGGCCTATACTTCCCATCTGTAAAGTGACTTGAACTTGATAGATTGGCCTGCTGTCTTCGTGGTGCATGTGTAAACATATTGTGCTAGATCACTTCTTAAGACTCATCAAGCCTGAAGAATACCATTCATTTCTGGTAGTTCATGGAAGGGCAAATGATGGTGACAAAGAAAATCTAGAAATCAGTGCTATGTTCTGCTAAAGAAGAGACAGAGATAAGGAGACACAGAGAGAGGAGCAGGGAGGAGAGGGAGAAAGGGGAAAAGAGAGAAGGAAAGGGAGAGGGCGAAGCTGACAGAGTGAGCATTCCAATCGGTGTCTGAATAACTGAAATCTCATTATTCAGTCATTTCAGTTTATATCCAACTCTTGGTGATCCTATTTGGGGACTGAAATGGTTTGCTGTTTCTTTCTCCAAGCTGAAATGTAACACTGCTTTATTATATTTCCAGATCAGGTTTCTATTCTTTTTCCTGAATTCCTCATCTAATTCTCTCTCTCTTTTTAAACCTCTGTTGTAATCTGATACTTCTTAGAGTTTGTCTCCTTCCACTTCCTTTAATAATTCTTTAGGTTCTGTAATTCAACAAGTTACCAAAAATATCTATACTTTATATATTTGTCCAATCAACATCTTTCTTTGTCGTCCACATGGAGACTATTAAGCTAGGTAAACTATGTTTGTATCATTAGTTTGATTTACCACTCTAGTAACCTTATGAAAAAAAAAGAAAGGGCTCTGGCACATTAGCTGGATTATCCATGGAGGACAGATGAGTCTCTAGAGACAAGAACTACCCAGGACAAGAAGGTTTGGGTGGGTTTCTCTCTACCCTGGAGGAACAAACACCCAGAGTGATGCAGTCATAAATCCAAGCAAGAATTCATCAAAGAATCCAAGTATGGACAAAAATTATTCATGTTAAGAAAGTGTGGATGGGTTGCATTCTATACTAGTGGAAGGAGTGTCCATTTTGGGGAAATTATAGATCAGAAGCTCAGTAGACAAGTCCTCTCAAAGCAATTTTGTAAATGAGAAAACTGATGCTTGGGAGAGGGTAAGAAATTTGCCGTGAATAACCTGGTTATTGCCTTCCTTGATCACCCCGCCCCCTGCCAAATTATTGGTGCTCTCTCCCTCCTCCTAAAATTACTTTTTATTACATTACATTGGCTTACTTGAATGCATTTGCATCTTACCAACAGAATATAAGCACCTTCCAGGTAGTGATGGTTGACTTTGTCTTTATAGTCTTGGTGCCTGGCACACATAGATAGTTTTTTAAATTTTGTTTTTTTTTAAATAATAGCTTATTAGTTTCAAAGTACATGCAAAGAGAGTTTTTGACATTCACCCTTGCCAAACCTTGTGCTCCACATTTTTTTCTCCCTCCCTTCCCCCCACCCCCCTCATCTAGATAGAGAGTGATCCAATATATGTTAAACACACACACAGATACTTAATAAATGCTTAAAGGCCCTGAGTTGGCATCCTAACTCAGCTCTACAGAGACATAGTTTTAATCTACTGTGCCATCCTTTCAGAATAATAATAATATTGGAAAGAACAATTTGATTTCTCATTCCCAAAGGATTTTTTTCCCGGCTTTATCTGGTATCCATTTACTAAGGAAGAACTAGGTATGGGTCTCTGGGACTGGCAGCAGCTAAATATACATAGTGGATATTTGGTAACAGTCTCACACAAATATGTCAAAGGTTTGTAAACATATTTTGAACTGTCTTGGTTGCTAAATACGGGTTTACATTCAAAATACTGACACATTCGTACTAAAGCAAAAGTAAAATGCTCAGTTTTGAAATGCAAATATCATTTGTGTCAGTTCCTTTACACCCAGGCTTGATTACTTTGGATTCCATGACTAGCCACAACTAACCAGAAAGAATGTACTCCTTCAAAGGCCTGGGAAGCTGATATGAGCCCATGTGCTCAATCTCTTCGATGAATTTGCCAACGAGAGCAGCAGAGATTCTTTTCCTTTAGCCCGCGTGCCTATTGTAAATAAAAGCTGGCCATTAGTATCCATGATCTCTATGGGCTTTGCACTGAACATTGATCTGGGCCAAGAATTAGCAGCCACATTTGTTTGGGGGTAATGGCAGTGCTTTTAACAGCCTCAAATTGTTCCCTGACATGGAAGCTCTTTTAATACCAGCATCATCTCAGTGATGTGACATGGTTACAGATTTTAGACTGATACCTGTTGTGTCACTGTCAAAGACAAGTCATGATTCTAAGTCCTGGTAAGAGCTACTAAGCCCCCAAGTATCTTTAGCCCCAAGAAGTTGGAAATTCAGTGGTCTTTACTCAGGCCTAAGCTTTATCCTAATACCACGTGATTCATTCTCAAGAGAAGAACAATTTGATCTGCTCTATTTAGAGGTGACAGGGATCTAAGAAGTCATCTAATTCAATACATTTCCTCCTTTTCAGATGAGGAAACGGAGGCCCAGGGAAGTTACATGATTTGTTCAAGATCATACAAGTAAGAGTATCAAGAGGTTCTTTGATTTCAACACCAGTGTGTGTTCTGCTATACTCCCTCCCATTTGCTAAGGGCCTATCATTGTAATATTTTAAATTTACTCCTACATGTGTGCATATTTCCTTGGTAGAATGTAAGCTCCCTGAGGGCAGATTTCATTTTTTCCTTGATTTCCCCAGCATCTGACATATATAGCATAAACATTAATAAATCTTCGTTGATATATTGCTTTGCTCAAGCACTTGCTTTTATTACAGCATATAGTATGGGGTTAGGGTATAGGGTGAATGGCTCTTAGAACTAATTGTTTAATTTTTAGGAGCAGCATTTATAGGTCAGAAATTAGCAAACTTTAAAAATCAAGACTTGTTATTGTTTTCTTAATTTTCTAGACTTAATAAAGTGATGCTGAAAAAGTTAATAATGCAGATTAAATTTAAAAGGGGTCATGCCTATAAATATCTATCCATCCATCTACTCTTACTCTCTATCTCTTTTTCTCTCTGTCTCCCTCTCTTTCTCTCTCTCTTCCTCCCCCTTTCCCCTCTTTTCTCCCCAGAAAACATCTGAGGATATATGACGTATACAAAGGTGTGCTAATAAAGGTGGTATCTTTGGAACAGTGAAGATTTGAACCCAGCTCCTCTGTTTCCAAATCTAATGTTCTTTCTACTAAATCAGCTCAGGAAAGACTTTTCCTGATTTTTATTTCTCACAGAGAGACTAGTTTTTGTATTTTGATAGGAATCTTCTCCTTTATCAGGACAATAATAATAATAGCTCCCATCTTGACAGTAACTTAAGATTTACCTTAGCCTTATGAGGGAGATAATGAATGTGCTGTTAAGCTCATTACACACTTGAGGGAACTAAGCCTCAGAGGCATTCAGATGGGTTGCCCACAGTCAGATAAGCAGGTAGTGTGGTGTGGTGGAAAAGAACACTGACTCTGCTGTTAGAGGACATGGATTCAAATCCCTATTCTGATACTTCCTAAATGTAAAATGGGAAAATCACTTAAGTTGCCTCAGTTTATTCCTCTGTAAAGTGAGATGGGGTCTGACCCTAGATCTATGAACCAGGACTTGAAGAAGTTTTCTTTCTGCTAATACCATCCTGAAAAAAGGGAACATCTCTACAGGCAGTGTGAAGAAGAGACAATCTAATAAATGGAAACATGGCTTAGGTGACACCAGAAATCTCCAGAGAATGTTAATTCCTCTCTTTCTTGGGAACTAAGTCTTAGAAGGTTAATGGTAACATTCCTTAAAGTGAATTTGTGTTCTTCTCAGCATGTGTAAGTTATCTTCCAGTAAGTAATCTTTCTCTTACAAAAGAATCATCTTTTACCTAAGGAAGATTTGATTAAGGTAGAGTCTACTCTCTTTACTTCAGGTGTATCTGAACTTGGAGATAGGAAGAACTGGCTTGAAATCCTGACTCAGATACTTCTTAGCTCTCTTAGTCTCTCTGGTCCTTAGTTCTCTATTTTATAATATGGGAATGACATAACTACTTGTTTTGGGTTGTTGTGATGGTCAAATGAGATAACATTTGGAAACATTAGTACTGTAAAATGTGAACTTCTTTTCTTTTGCTTCCCTTCCATTTTCTTTTCTTCCTCTTCTTCTTTTTTTAAACAAAATCCTCATAACAAATATATATATACATATATACACACACATGTACATATATATATGTATGTGTGTATGTATATGATTACATATATGCTATCTATATATATGTACATACATACACACACACACACACACACACACACATATATATATATATATATATATATATGTATATATAGTCAAGGAAAATCAATGTCCACATTGGCCATGTCTAAAAGGGTGTTTCTCACTCTCAATTCTCATCCTTATCTTTAGTCTATCACCTCTTGGTCAGAAAATGGGGAATATTCTTTATCACTGGTCCTCTTGAATCACAATTGGTCATCGCATTGATCAGTTCTTAAAGCTAAAAACTGTTTATTTTCCAATTTTGTAGTTATACTATTGTTCTCCCAGTTCTGCTCATTTGTCTTAACCTCGCTTTGCTTCTCTGCTTCGATTCGTACAAGTCTTCCCACATTTTAAAACCATTCTTTCCATCATTTTTAATGTATAATAATATTCTAAGATATTTGTGTACCATAATTTGTTTATCATTCTCCAACTGATAGGGTACCCCCTTAGTTTCCACATATTATTTAAATAGTTTTGCTTTTTCTATACTCCTCTAACTTCCTAGTTTTAGTCAAGCCTCTGGCATTTTTTAGCTGTCATTTCATGGACAAACTCCGTGACCATTCTGGGCTTTGATTGGCTTATTTGTTAAATTAAGGGATTGGACTAGATTTCTAAAATACCTTTCAGTTCTGATGTTGAATCATTCTGTAAAGGTACCCAAGGTGATTTTAAGTCATTTTCATTGTCACCAAGGCTTCTGAGGGTTTCACACTTATTGATGAGCTCTCCTACATTCCTGCCTCTATATATTCCCGAGTCCTATATCAGGGTCCTCTACACATGGCAGTCTAATCTAATTAACGTAGTCAGAGAGGTTTCTCTCTTGTTTGGTGATAGTTAGCTGGAACTCAGTAATGTTTCCATTTGGGGTTGAGGTTGGAAAGTCCCCCAACTTGATGATTGTATCGGGAGGAAACAGTGATCGTTTATTAGCTAGAAAATACCTAGAAACGGGCTAACATAGTATGATAAGCAGGGATCAGAGGATGAGGATTCAGAGCCCAACTTTGCTACTCAGTGCCCATAGGACTTTGGACAAGTAATTTAACCACTCTGGGTAAAATGAAGCAATTTGATTTGATGGCCCTAAGGTTTCGTTTGGCTCTTAATCTATGATTCTAAATTGCGCAAAGAGTACATTGCACATTCTTCAGCTGGAAAAGTAATGGACTAATCACCGACCAGCCTGCTCTCTCTGTATGTGCAGTGGTGATAAAGAGGGGTGAAGTCAAGTTTCCATTTTTACTTGTCTTGGACTTGATTTGTTTATCTATAAAATGGATGTTATAAAACGGGAATAAATAACACTTGCATTCCCTCCCTGACAGGGTGGCCTTGAAGAAGAGACCCGACAACTTTGAGTGTTCTCTGCAGTGAGGGGTCCTCACTGGCAGTGTCGGGGAGGCCAGATGGACATGGAGTAATCATGTTCAAGTTTTTTACATTTATCAGCTTCCCTCTGAAGTCCTCCTTCACTGGATATGGAACCCTCATTCTTTGGATGTTAATGAAGTTTTTCCTCTGGTTTGTTTGTTTGTTTTTTGCTTTTATTATTCCTTTTGTAAAGCAAATCGATGTGAGGGATATAGTTTTAGTTACTTTTAAAAATGTGTAATTTTGAAATGATGGTAACTTGATAATAATTTCCAGTGGAGAGATGAACAGCTGGTGAATACTTTCATTATGATTACCTGGCACTCTGAGAGGCAGCATGGCATTGTGGGTAATGGGGGGTCTGGCTGCAGAGCCAGGAATACCCATGTTCAGGTTCTGTCACATGTAATAACTATGACCCTTAATGGGTCACATAATGCTTCAGTGCCCTGACAACTCTCTCAGGCATTGCAGGAGTTAAGGATGGACTCACGGGCTTCTTTGGAAGGGGAAGGGGAATGCCTGAACCATAAAAAATTCACCAAACTTGGGGAGCAACATTAGATTGGGCCCATGTTGCAGTATTTTTCTGTCACGTAGTACAGTTTAAACCACTGCAGTGTTCCTGGAATGAATAAATCTCTGGGAACAAGTGTGGATGATTACATTAACTCAAGATGAATTAAAGCCACAAACTCCTAAGGAGAACCTTAAAGGAATCCTGTGAAATGACAACGGGTGAAGAATAATAAGGCACAGTCCCATTTACACAGCTCTGACCATTTGGGGAGATATATGGATGTCTTGGTACCCTCATTAAGTCTTCACTGTTAAGCACTCAGATTTTCCTTCTTGGAGCTATTCCGCTCATGTATATTTGAAAGAAATGTTAAATTAAAGCCTTCCCAAGATAGCACAATAGATTGGCCTCCTAGCCTAGAAGGCTAACTTTGACAATATGGATGACAGTGAATTTTTTTGAAAGTGTTTTGAAATAGCAGCTGATTTTGTTATCTTGTTATCATTTAGGTAATTTCTGTTTTGTCAAATTGGACATCCTGTGGCACGGCACTGAAGGTTCCAAGAAAGCAGATTGTTGGGGGAAAGCTCAGAGGTCAAAGCAGGGAGTGGGATTGAGGGTATTCTCAAGCCCCCGCTATCTCACTCCTTCTGATCGAGGAGTCGATCAGGCCTCCCTCTGTCGAAGGAGGCCTCCAGTGGTTGAAAAGCGGCCTCCCTCTGTCATTAACTTATTGTATGATAAAAGGCAAATACTTTTCCCTGTCAAATTGGAAGAGGGGTCCAACTTGATGGTTTCTACAGGCCTTTCCAGCTTGAACCTTCCACAGGACTAATCTGTTTGATTTCACATACGCACTGCCATTCAGCAAAAATGGAAACTGACTTTACCCCCTTTTATCATCACTGCACACATGGCAGGAAGAAAGCAGCGAGTTCTGTTCTTTCCTTTGCTAGCCAAAGGTTGTGCAATGTATTATTTGGCCACCACAGCTCCCCCTCTCCCCCACCCCTATCCTTACCTGCCCTTGTGTTTGCTCTGAGAACCCTTCCGAGATAGAACCAGTCCCCAGGTTCAAGAAAGATGAAAAAGAATCAGATTTAGATCTGAAAAGGACCTCAGGTTCCTTCTTAACCTGTTTTTCATAACACCCTATGGGGTCCTGAAAGTAAAGGTAGGGGTCATGAAATTATACTTTATTATCAGTAAATGTTTGATTTGTAGACATATTTTCTATACCTGTGTACTTGGGGTTACATAAAAAATTTTGAGCAAAAAAAAGGGTCCTGAGTGAAAAAAGTGTAAGAAGCCATGGTTTAAATCAATCATGTCATTGTACAAATGGGGGAAACAAGTCCTAGGGAGCGCAGGACTTTTCCAGAGTCATTCAGATAGATGACTCCACATCTGGTTTTCATTCCCCTGTACTATGAAATGATCAGGACTGTCCTCTGAAGTCACTAAAACCCCCAAATTCTGTACCATCTAGACTGGATTCACAATCCTTTAACCTTGCTCACTACTTAGGGGTTTTAGAAAGCCCTGTTACCAATATTTGTCTTATTTCTTTTCCTACAGTTGAGTTTTAACACCAACATGGCAAAAAGTTTCATAAAGCTTTTACCTTCCAAGACTGTATATCAAGACATACTTGGTAGTTCAGTCTTAGAGTTGCCATGGCAAAGATCAGAGACAGTAAGGGATTGGTTCACAGTCACGCAGTCAAGTGTCAGAGGCCACATTTAGACAAAAGTTTTCCTGACTCTAAACCCAATAATAGTCTATTCACCAGACTGCACCGTCTCTAACCAAGCTTATATCCATCCTTCTTTGTGAACAGAGAGAGAATTAAAGCTGTTTAACTTGAAGAAATGTTGTGTATGAATCACCTACAAGGAAAGGTAAGTAACATATTCACTAGCATTTGTGTCATAGCGATCCTCAGAAATACATCATGCAAATATGATACCAATTTTGGGGATGAGGATGTGAAGGCTCATAAAGGTTCAATAGCTTTCCCAGGGTCGATACCGCTGATAAATGCTGAATTTGGGCAATGCCCCAGGACAGAGCTCTTTCCACTGTGCCCCTGCCTCTTCTCATATGCCATGAAGAGAATGTATATAACAATAGGACTGTCTACACATCCTATGTTTTTCCTATTTCAACTAGACAGTCAAATGGTATGGTATGGTAGAGCACTGGACTTGAAAATTGGGAAAAGGTGAATTTATTGCTTGCTAGCTGTGTAATGCTGAGCAATTCAACCTTTGTCTGCCTTGGTTTCCTGCAAAATGTGAATTATGATAGCATCTATTGCTCTATGATTATTGTAAGGACAAAATGAGATAACATGCTTTATATGTTGCAGAGTACTTTGCAAATCTTAAAGTACTATATGGAGTCTCCTTTTCCTTAAAGTACTATATGGATTCGTTCTCTTCTGTTCTCACCATCACCCCATGCATTATTATTATTTTTTTATTATAGCTTTTTATTTACAAGTTATATGCATGGGTAATTTTACAGCATTGACAATTGCCAAACCTTTTGTTCTAATTTTTCCCCTCCTTTCCTTCCCACCCATTCCTGTAGATGGCAGGTTGACCAATACATGTTAAATATGTTAAAGTATAAATTAAATACAATATAAGTATACCCATGTATTATTTTTTGAAGGTCTACTTGTTCTGCTTCTATCAATACAAGTGGGATTCTTGTAAGGTAGAGGTGAGGATAGTTAAAATTTTTAGTATGAGGGAGTATGAAGGCACAGAGATGGGATTTAGAGTGTTGTGTGGAACAGAAAGGTTAGTTTGGCTGGATTTCAGAGTGGAGGAGGAAAAGTAAAGTTCAATGAGCCTGGAAAGAGAGGTTGGCTTCAGGTTGTAAAGGGCTTTAAAAGCTAATCAGAAGCATTTCTATTTTATTATAAGAGCAACAGGGAGCCAATGGAGTTTATTGAGTAGGGGTGTGATATAATAAATCTCTGCTTAAGGAAGATCACTTTAAGCAGTTGTTTTCTTTAGTCAATTTTTTCTTTCCTCTTCCAAGCTGTGGACTCTCTTGCATGCTTCTCTTTTCTTTTCTCATTTTTCCTTCTACTTCTCTTATTTGCCTTTTAAAATTCTTTCTGAGCATTTCCAAGAAGCCTCTTTGGGCATGAGTCCAATTCATATATCACTCTTTGAGATTTTCTCTGTGGACATTCAGTCTTTGTCCGAGTTAACATTTAGTCTTCCCTGTCATCATGGTAGTTTTCTATGGCTAAGGTTCTTTCCTGTTTCTTGCTCATTTTTTTCCCTTCTCTTTTTTCCCTCTTTTGTGCATTTTATGGTTGAGCTCTGCTCCCAGGGTATAGGGGGTGGTATCCCAAGCTTCTTCTGTAGCTCTGAGCCTTGACTTTGAGCCCAATGGTCCCTTGTGTTTGATGACTTGCTCTCAGCAGTGGGTAGCCCTACCTTCTTTGTCCAGGCAACAACATGGTTTCCCATACTGGCAATTTGGCCCTGCATTTGGTGCCTTGCTCACAGCAGGAACCAGCCCCATCTATTCTTTCCAGGCAACAACCTGATTTTTCAGACTGGCAGTTTGCCAGGGGCCCCTTGTGTTTGTTGTCTTGCTCACTGAAGAGGGTAGCCCTATATGCTCTCTCCAGGAAACAGCCTGGTTTTCTGTAGCTGGCAATTTGCCTTCTGAGCTGAGACTAGAGGCTGTCTCACCAGTCTGCTCTGATACTGAGTTAGGACCAAGGATATCAATTCCTGATCTGCTGTGATTAAGACCCTCTTCCTGGATTTCCTGGACACCATCTGAGCTGGGCTGAACACTCCTTTCACCCCAGTAAGATTGACCTTTTTTGAAGTCCTCCCAATCCATTTTGAGCTGGAGAGTGATTTCATTCCATCAGACTCTATTCAGAGGCTTGGTTTCAGAACCTCAGAAAGCTTGAACAGCTTCCTGACTTTACTCTACCATCTTGGTTCCACCCTCAGAACTATAGAAAATCACTAACAGTAGTATGGATAATGAATGAAAATGTGGAGAGAGCAGCTAAGAAATTGTTGCAAGCATCTGGGTAGTGGAGTATTGGACCTGGAGTCAAGATGTCCCAAGTTCAAATTCACCTTCAGATATTAGCTATATGACCCTGGCAAGTCTCTTAACCTATATCTGCCTCAGTTTCCTCATTTGTAAAATTGGGATATTAATAGCATCTATTTCCAGGGTTGTTGTAAGGGTCAAATGAGATATTTGTAAAGTGCTTAGCAAATCTTGAAGCACTTTATAAATGATGGCTTTATATAGTGCAGAGAGAAAGCATCATTTGAGAGAGATGACATCAAGGTAGAAGTTAGAAAAACTGGCAGCTGATTGGCCATGTGGAACAAGGGAGAGTAGAAGTTAATGTCAAGATTATGACTCTGGGAGAATGGAAGAATGGTTGTACCTTTGAGGGTGATTCTTGGGGACTTCGTTCTTGATATATTGAGGCTGAGATGTCTCCGGGATATCCAGTTTGAAATGTCCAATAGACAGGGACCTGAAAGGCAGGGGCTAGATATATAGATCTGGGAATTTTATCCATAGAGATGATAGTTAGACCCATGGGAGCTGATAATGTCATCAAGAAAGAGGAAGAGAAAAGAAAGCTCAGGACCACTTGGGAAATCCCCACAATCCTGGGGTCTCTACTTCCAGGTAGATTCATTGCTGGGTACATCTTACAAGTTGCCTCTAAGGTTTATGCTGTGGCCTGTCTGGGATACTCGCTCAAGCTTGGCCCCAGACTCTGCTTGTTGGCACTCTGGTGGCTGCGGAGTCACAGTCTGGTTCATTGCATCTGGTTTTTCATTCATCTGAGCATGAAAAATCAGAGACAGAGGCCAAGGCTACTTGTGACTTGAGTGACACTCTGACCCATACCAAGTAGAGACAAAGATTATGCGTTCATTGGGTGTCAGAGCTGGAAGGGACCTCAGACTTTCCCCTCCATTTTACAGAGAAAGATGCTGTTCCAGCATCTAAGAGGAGAACACAAAATGCCCAACTCCATAAGAGTAGCAAAGAGCAAGTCGGGATTTGAACACACATCTTTCCACAACAAATACGACGGTTTTTACTTGGCAACATGAATTGTTTCTGGATCCCTGCATGCTATACTCCAGTTTTTCCCAGGCACTTTGATGGTCCAGTAGACAGTGTTGGGCTTGGAGTCCAGAAGGCCTGAGTTCAAATTGAGCTTCAGACATTTAACTAGCTACATGATTCTAGGCAAATCACTTAATTGTTGTCTGTCTTAGTTTCCTCAACTGTAAAATAGATACAGTTTATACAGTTTACAGGTGCTATTTTTTTAAATAGCACCTATCTCCCAGCCTTATTGTGCGAAGATCAAATGAGATATTTGTAAAAATACTTAGGATAGTGCCTAGCACATAGTAGGCCTTAATAAATGCTTGTTTGCCTCCTTTGCTGTTTCTAGTGTCATAGATTTAGGGGCAGAAGAGGCCTTATCTATTGATCATCTCCTCCAGTGGCATTTATAGATAACGAAACCAAAGGTAAGATAAATTCAGTGTCTTGTTGGGTTTCACCCAGGAAATGAATGATTGAACCAGAATTTCGAACTCAGGTCCTTGGCTTAAAATCCAGTACTCCTTCTTCCACTAGCACCCATCGATGTCTGTGTGTTTCAAAGGAGAATTGGGATTGCACCAGTGACTCATTCATAGTAGGACCTATCATACCTATCATATGGGGACCCATAGTTCTACTTTGACTTCTGCTCTGCTGCAGCCTGGCCAGCATCCAGCCTGTCTCTGTTTTGCTGAATGCTGCTCTCTCATTATAAATGTATGTAACATGACCTGATGTACATTGATACATGGAGATCGAGAGACAGATTTTATTTTTCAAACTCATAAATAAGGTATTTTGTTGTCATTGTCTTTAATTTTTTCTACAAAGAAAAGTACAGATGTTGCTTATGGTTGTATCTTTGTTGGCAACAGAAAATGTTTATCCAACATACCCTCAAGCAGACATTTCCGAAAGTGCAGCTTGTGTTGGGCCATTGCCACCTGGTAAGTGATAGTCTGTAGAGTTGGGACAACAGGGGGATGACTGGATTGTTTTGGAAAAAAAAATGACACAGTCGCTGAGACCGGCATCCATATTCCATTTCCAATCATCTATGATTCACAAGGCGTGAAAGTTCAGAAAAAAAAAGCCCTCTGAATAAATCCATCCCCGGGCACTGAAACAGTCATCATGTTCATCACGCTTCTCTAAGTACCACCTGTCATAGCCATTTCAGGGCAGACAGCTATAAAATACATCTCACATTGAGTTACAAAGAGCTTTGGAGACAAAGTGCATTGCAAAGACCTAATAAGTAGTACAAGCGAAATATTTCAGAGGATAAAGATGAAGCTAATAACAGTCATTAGAGAACAACATTAGGCACTGAGATTCCATTTGAACTCAGATTTGTGGAGCTCAATTATCTAAGTGGTAATTTTGTAGCTGCATAAGATTATTGAAGGCAGCCCTAAAGTGATATTTCACTTGTTAGAATCCAATACTGTTCTTATTCTCACAACCATGAATATCCGTACGTATGTATATATAACATCTTATAAACATGAATGATAGTGCCTTTTTCTCCCTTATCCCTTAACTTTTTACAATAAAAATCAGTTCTTGCAGTTAAAGGAAGCCATGGTATATTGCCAGTGGCAAAATCAAAGGTCAAATCTCCCCCAGTCAAAGACTAAGCAGAAAATGGAGGTAGAATTATTATTATCGCACACTCTTCAATCAACCTGTTGATCAGTGAACACTTACCAAGCACCTATGCTGTCTAGGCACTGTACTAAGTGCTAGGGACTACAAGTCCAAAGAAGGACATGATTTTTTTTCTAGTGGAGATGATGACAATGCATATGTACACATATAAATGATAAGGTATATAAGTACACATAGACAGGAGATACTTAAATACAATCGAGTTTGGGAGGGAGACCTTTGCTCTGAGAGCTGGCTATGGGAGTAGTTTTAGGATTCACAGAGCAGGACTTTATTGGGATGAAACCTCAGGATAGTTCAATTCTTCTACTACTTGAATCCCCTCAACTAAGAACAAGACTCATGCTATTCTGAATTAGGAATGAGAACAAAGTTTCAAGGGGATAAATAGCCCTTGTAACAAAATGGGGCCCACAGGCATACTATTTTAATATTGGTTCTCTAGGGATAGGGCCTGTGTATGATTTTATTGACATGGGAAACTCCTGGATAAGGACTCTTGGACTAATGCAAGTCTGTACCTTCTCTGCAAACTCCTCAACCCCCTGGTGTGGGGTTACCATATTGGTGTCCTATTTAGTGTACTCCCATACTGGCTTTAACCTTAGTGTAGCTTACAACTCCCTCACTCAGGCAACTCATAAGTTTTTTTTTTTAAACCAGTATCAATTTTTTTTTCTGATTGCTGATTTATAATATATTTTGAGGTCTAGAAGTATTATTCTAATTTCTTCCTATTTTTCTTTTTCATTTATTTATCTTAAAATTGAATTGGAAATCTTAGGGCTTTTGTTCCTAAAAATGATTTTTGTATTTATTTAATTTAGCTCTAGATATTATGCCCTTCATTGCTGGATTGTGGTTGTTCAGTCATTTAGTCACGAGCAATTCTTCATGACCCTCCTGTGGAGGGTCATGTCCATGGGGTTTTCTTGACAACCTGTCAGTGGGGTTTTCTTAACAAAACTACTGGATATTTTTGGCCATTTCCTTCTCTAGTTTTATGCAGGCAGAGGTCAGGTGACATTCCCAAGGACACACAGCTAGTAAGTATCTTAGGTTATAGTTGAACTCTGGTCTTTCTGAGTCCAGGCTGAGTGTTCCTGGGTACTTTGCCCCCTAGCTGTTCCAGAGCTGGAATAATATAGCACTCAATCTGTAAAGTAAATTAGCTAATATTGGCATGGCTCAGTCATGAGCAGTAATTATCCTTCCAGTTATTTAAGTTCTGTTTTTTTTAAGCAACATTTTGTAAGTGTAGCTAGATGGTCACGATTGCTCAATTAGTTTTTGTGCTGATTGCATAGTATTTTCTGAGTAAACCATCATTTCATCATCAAATAGAGATAAATTTTGTCTACTCTTTGCCTTTTCTTTGATTTTTTGTTGTCTCATTGTTACTACTAGCATTTCCAGAATCATGGAAAGAGAAAGATGGCAGCCTTTTTTTTCATGCCTAGATTTATTGGGAAATACTTGTATTTCTCCATCACATGATACTGCTTACTTTGGATTGTAGATACTTTTTTGTCACATTAGAAAAATTCTTATATGCTTAGGCTCTGTAGGTTTTTAGAGCATAAACTTTTTAAAAAGGCATCTATTGATATAATCATATAGTTTGGGATGTTTTTGTTTTTAATGTGATTGTGTTAGTTGCTCATCTAACACTGAATCATCACTGCATGTCTGGTATAAATCCAACTTGATAACTGAATCTTTTTTTTTAATTTAATTGTATTCTTTTTGCCAGGATTTTATTTAACATTTTATTCATTAATGTAATTGGTCTGTAGTTCTCTTTCTTTGCTTTAGGCTTGTCTTCTTTAGGTATTAGGACTATATTTGTCTCATAAAAGGAGTCTATTAGAGAGCTTTCTTTTTCATTTTTCAGATTAATTTGTTCAGCGTAGGTATTACTTTTTCCTTAAAAGTTTGAGTTCACTGTAATAATTCTCAGTTGGCACTGTTCCTTCATGTTACTTTCTTATTCCTGAGAAAAATTTTTAAAAATATCCTTGAAGACAGCTATCATAGGATAATAGGTTTCAATCTGGAAGGTTAACTAGGCCAGTTTCCTCAATTTTACAGAAGAGGGAACTGAGGCCCACAGTGGATAAACGACTGGACCAATGTTATATAGGTAGTAAGTCGCAGAGTCAAAATCCTTTGATTCCAAATATAGTAATTTTTACTAGATCATGTTGACTCCCATTATCAATTTAACATGAAAAAGTTATCCTTGGAAAAATAACTCAAGAATAAAATAAAATGTGTTATAATAAAAGAAAAATTATAAATCTGTGATCCTATGACTCAAAAAAAGTTTGAGTTCTATTCTAAATCTGATTGGATCGGAATATTTTGGAAGTGGTAGTGGACAACTAAACCTGCCTTAACCAGTGAATAACTGGTGAATTCAGTTAAATAATCCAAAGTGAATGGTTATCTGTTGAGCAGTTCAAAATGGCCAAATGAGTTAAGTATGTTGATACATTAATTTTGGTTGCCTTATCAGTGTCAACTTATTGATGGCAAAGTTTGAACTTTTGGCTGCTTTGGTTTCCCCCTAGGGAGCTTATGGCAGTGTTCTCCACACAGTAAACTTTTTTTTTTCGATTGCTCTAATTACTTTATTGATAAAGGCATGACAGCATCCTTGAAAAGATGACAATTTTCATTTTACAGACCTATGTAATCCAAGGAGAAATGACATAGAAAGAAGGCAATAATAAGTGCTACTTAACTCTTGTGAAGACAACTTTAGACAGATTAGCTATTAGAGAGATGCATGAAAAAATATATACTTTTTCTTTCTCTTCTCTAATAAAAAACTGAGACAAGAAAATGAATTTTAAAATCCAATCACTATCAGTTTAATGGCTGTAGATGATCAATCACAAGTTGTTCAGTACCAAATATTAACACTATATTTGGAGTTAGAACCTGAGTACACACTTCTCCTCTGTTCAGTTCCCTCTCACACAGTAAACTTTTAATGGATGTTTGCTTGCATGAGGAGCTACATTTAACAGAGCACTTGTTGAAATGAGCCTTTAGCGAGTACTAGGAGCTATTACTAGGAATGAAATATTTCTAATTGAAAAAAAAAATAGAATGAGGGGAAAGATAGACAGTCAATAGATTGAAATGTTTTGATTCAACCACTTCTAATAAAATATTGCTCCCATAAGTCATTATAGTGTAGGGGTGACCCTGGAAAGACTTTGAAGTTTGATCCTTTGATAGGATTTATTTCTGACATCCAAGGAACAGCCTATCCAAGTTCAAAGTAAGAAAGACTTGTTATCACATTGGCAATAAAGTGATGGATTTTTTTTTAGCATAAATCCTTCAAGACTGAACTATGATCCATAAAGAGGTGGCAGTCTGTCTCTGTGGAGATAATACTCATGATGGCAAAATTGCCATATATCTCTAAAGTCCTGAAGTAAAGTAAACAATAGATGTAGCAGAATCGTCTGTTCTCTATACTTCACATTCACGTGGCTAATGACAAAGATGTGGCCTGCTGGAGAAGATCATCTGCGAAAGCATACTCCTTTCTTATGTTTTCATCTCCTCTAGTTTTTTTTGAGCTCTAGATCCACATCACTAACTGCCCATTGAACATCTCAAACTGGATGTCCCATGGGCATCTCAAACTCAACCTGTCTGAAACAGACCTCGTTGGTTTTCCTAAAGAGCCTCATCCCTTTCAAACTTCCCTCTGCCTCTCAAGGATTCCACAGTCCTCTCAGTCACCCAGGCCTGCAACCTTAGTGTCATTCTCATTTCCTCATACCCATTCACCCCATAAATGTATTCAGTTTCCAGATCTTGTCATTTCTACCTTTACAACATTTCTTCTATACATCCTTGTCTCCATTTCCACAATGTTGAGTCCTCCTTGTCTCCTGTCTGGACTATGGCGATAGCCTTCTAATCTGTCTTCCTGATTCATTTTCCTCTCCACTCTAATGTACTTTTTACACAGCCGCCAAAGTGATTTTCCTAAAGTATACGCTTTCCCATGTCACCTGGAGAAACTAGTGGCTCCCTTTTGCCAATATGATAAAATGTAAAGACCTTGGTTTGACATTTTAACCCCATTATACCTGTCCCCTTGCTACCTTTTCCAGTCTCCTTATACGTTTTCCCCTTTTTAACTCTCTCCAATCTATTCATATTGCCTTATTCGTTCTTTTCATGTGAAATTTGATCTCCCATCTTTTATCACTTTGTCCTGATGCTGTCCCCTAAGCCTGAAAAGCTCTTCATTTTCACCTCTGCCTCTCAAAATCCCCAGATTTCCTCATTTCTCAGTTCAAATGCCACTTTCTGCAAGAGGCCTTTTCCATCCCCAACTGTTAGTCTTCTGCTCTCAGATTTCCTCCCATTTATTCTACATTTGTATGTTTATATATAGATAAATATATCTCAGTGGTTTTAAGCTGTGAAAGTTATTTTTTTTTATTTAATAGCCTTTTATTTACATGTTATATGTATGAGTAACTTTACAGCATTAACAATTGCCAAACCTCTTGTTCCAGTTTTTCACCTCTTATCCGCCACCCCCTCCCCCAGATGGCAGGATGACCAGTAGATGTCAAATATATTAAAATATAAATTAGATACACAATAAGTATACATGACCAAACTGTTATTTTGCTGTACAAAAAGAATCAGACTCTGAAATATTGTACAATTAGCTTGTGAAGGAAATCAAAAATGCAGGTGGGCATAAATATAGGGATTGGGAATTCAATGTAATGGTTTTTAGTCATCACCCAGAGTTCTTTCTCTGGGCGTAAGCTGTGAAAGTTAAAACGACCCTAAGACTTTTTGTACACCCTGCATATTTCTATATTTACCTATCTCTATTTCTAGATATGTATAGTTTTATATATATATATATATATATATATATATATATGTATGTATATAGCTATATATCAATAGAGATAGAGATCCCTAGTTATTTACCCATGTTGTCTCCATTTGAGATGTACCCATTAGATTGTCAGCTCCTTAAGGGCAAGGACTATTTTGCCATTGCTTGTACCCCCAGCATATAGGGCCTAGTGCATAGTAATTGCTTAAGACATGTTTATGACTGCTGACTAAAATATGTCTAGACCATTCTTATAAACATTTTATAGAGACAAGAAATCAATCATATGGGCTGGCCATTACTAAGGTAGTTTTTATCGTCCTGCTGATTACATAGACAATATTTTGTCTTTTTTGAGCATTTGGCACTTTCTAAAACTCACCATTTTTTTTTTTACTATAACTTGGTCAGCTCTGCGTGTGTATTTGGTATAACCTGTAAATCGCATTCAATGATGAAATAACAGCAGTGGAGAAAATAAACCAAAACACCCATCAGGGCACACCAGACGTATTCAGCCATGAACAGGAAGAGCCTTCCCAAGAAATGCTTTGAGCCTGAGAAGGCCAACACAGACTTCCATTTGCCACCATCCTCCCTTCTTCCTTGACTTCACTTTGAGGGAGCCCCTTCCCTTTGGGGGAAAGGTTGAAAGGCCTGTCACTTTGTACCCTATTTCCTTCCCTCCCTTCCTTGCCTTTTCCCACTGTGGGACCCCTGAAGCAGCAACTTTGAGTCCTCCAATTGAAAATGTGAAACCCGGCTGTGTGGAAAAGTGCTAACTTTTCAGGAGAGGAGATCACTCCTGCAGCTCCCTCCTACTGAGTAGCTTGTAGTCTTCCTAATGATAAGAATGTGAGAGAAGAGGAAAGGATGAGTTTTGTGATGAGATGTCCATCTTCAGGTGCCTAGAGATAAGAATACAGGTAAGCAGGGGAAGGGGCTGTTTCCAGTAACTTCCAACACCAGCAACAGGCAGTTTGGGAAAAGGCCGCTCCATCCAATGTGAGGTCACTCAAAAAACTGCTAATATTGTTTCTGCTGCTGCTGGGAGGCCTAAGAGGCTTAAATTCAGTCTGGGGCATTGCAGATATGACTCAGTGTCCCAGGGGAGGAAATTAGGGTCTAAATTTGGTCTATTATCTTAATAAATAAATAAATAACTTTTTTGGTTCCCCCAAAATGTGGCCATCTAAGTTGGTGCTCCCACTCTGCCTGGTGATTCAGGTTACCCTCTTCAGCAGAAGATTGTGGAGGTAATTTATTTATGTAAACAGTCAGTTCCATCTCGTTATTTTGAAAATTACTCCTAACTTGCATTATTTAGCCTTGCCTCAAAGAAAATAATCGATTGAAAGATGGCTGCATTTTATTCTTAATCCTGACATCACACAGCTACCTTAAAATTCACTAGGAGCTTGCTCAATCATTGAAGGTTCAATCCTAGGGTAAGATTATAGGTTCAAGGCTGAACCATTATTAAAGAAGTTTGGAGAATGAAGACTAGGGGCAAACACTTCAGCTTTTAGTAAATGGCATTTATTGACTGTCTGACTCTTAAATTCAATTCCTATTCCTATTCCAATTCTATTCAATTCAAATTCCAATTCCTATTCAATTCAAATTCCTAAATTGTTTTAGATTGATTCCAGAGCATCTTAAGAGGAATCCCTATGGTTCTGTGTGGCAGACACACTAGTAACTACAAAGGTAGTTAACTAGTAGTAGGTAGACACACTAGTAACTACAAAGCTAGAGACCTTTTCTGGATGTCCCTAATTCATGGACACACTGATTGCCTGAAATGGAAAGGACTTTGGGAATCATTGAGTTCATCCAAGTGGATGAGGCAGGAAATGGAGTCCAAGACAAAGTTCAGCCCACCACCTTGGTAGTCGTGTATGGTCTCCTAATTCCCACTCAGAGGATGACAGACCTAAGGCTGGAAGGACCTTAGAAGATCATGGAGTCCCGCCCCTTCGTTTTATAGATGAGGAAACTAAGGTACAGAGAGATTAAATGATTTTCCCAACATTATACAGTTAATGTCTGAAGTAGAATTTGAATTGAGGTCTTTCTGACTCAAAGTTTTGCACAGTGTCTAGTAGGTTGCTGCTGAACCACAGGGGGCCATGCTTTGTTAGTCTGCTTTCATAACTGCACCTAAGCTGATGATAAAAATGACCAGCCACAGAGAGGTAAAAATAATCAATTTCTTCACTGAAAAAAAATTGTGCCTATTTCTCCATGGTCATCTAAAATCAGTAAATGATTTAGAAATTTGTTTCATGCATGTGAAGGGCTGCAGTGACCTAGTCTTGAGGCTGAAGGAGGGGGAGTTGATGAAAGCCCAGCTGGAGCAGAGGGTTCCAATTTACTGCTTCTCAGTTGATTATATGCTTCCACATTTCCTGAAATTGTGGGAAGTTGTGGAGGATTGCTAGACAAATAGAAGACAGACAAGGGAGTAGATTCTAGCACTTTGGCAATAAAAGGAAATCTGGTAGCTAGCGAGCTAGAGTTAGATACATATTGCTGCCCTGGAAATTTCAAGGGATATTTCAGCATTTGGGAATCCATCTAGTAACTATTTTCCTATTAAACTTCTCACATTCCAAAATGAGGAGTTGGGCTCTGCTGGTTCCCAACTACCCAGAAGAATGCAGAACTGGAAAAAAGTAAGTTGCTATATAATATCACAACTTTGTAAAAATGACTTAAGCAAGCTTTTTCTAAAGTTATTAATGACTTTTCCTTTGACATCATAATCATTTCGTGATATACCTATCCTTATTCTCCTGCTTCCACACCCCCAACACATCCTACCTTGTAACAAAGACATATACTGAAAACCCTCTGACACACTGGCTCTATTTAATGGTATATGCATCGTTTTCCACTTGTAGTTCCCCACATCTTTACTGAAGGAAGGGAAATTACTTTCCTCCTTCTTGTAGTTTCACCACTGTGGGCTTCTGTCAACCCTGAGAAGTGAGGGTTTTGGGGAGCCAGGACATCACGACATTTCCTGTTGCACCCTTGGCACTCTGTATCAAAGGACGGGCCGTATGGGCGTACCCCTTCCCCTGCTATTTTCCTGCATCATTGTCTTCCTCTATTTGAACATAAGCTCCTTGATGTCAGGAACTATCCTGTTAGCATTTATGTTGGCCCAGGCTTAGCACAATATTTGAAATACAATAAACGCTTACTAAATGCTTTCTGTATCTATCTAGTCTCCTGTCCCTCTAGGATTGATCGTTTCCATCGGATGTCATAATTGTCAAATTAGTGGGTGTGCATTGAAACCTAAATTATTTTAATTTACATTTGTTTACATTTAATTTACATTGCAGAGATGGGCAATTAGTACTGCCTGTGAGATAAGAATTGTTTTTACATTTTTTCAATAAAATGTTATTGTACTCTGCAAATGTAAAAACAAAACATAACATCCTTAGCTTGTGGCCCATAAAAAATAGGCCATGGGCTGGATTTAGACCACAGGTTGTATGTCATTTGCTGACTCTTGACTCAGAACGGTATTTCATGTGATTGTTGATAGTCGGCGATCTTTATTCTGAAAAATCTTTGTTCGTGTCCTTGATAACTAATTGAATAGACTTCTCTAAATCTGTGTTTCTCTCTGTTGGGCCTCCACCAGTCACCAGAGGCAGAATGCAAATTAAAAGACATCATTTCTAGGACCAGCTTATGTGGAGAAACATCTGGGTCTAGTGAATAGGGGATTGGACTTGGAGTAAGGAAGTCCTGGGTTCCAATTCGACCTCTGACCCTTAATAGTTTTGTCACCTTGAGCATTGACTTCACTTTCCTGGACCACAATTCTTTATAAAATGGGAAGAAAAATCAGATATGTAGTTCCTACCCGAAAGAGGTATTGTACAAGGCTAATGAAAAAGTTATGTAAACGTCAGTTGTTATTACATAGAACCAAGAAAGAAAATCGAGTTTTCTTTCCCTGGTAAGATGGATTTGTGCAAGGGTGGGTATAGGTTTGTACACGTGCATGCATGAAAATAACAGGTAGTCATAGAAGCAGCAGCAGCAATAGTAGCAGCACTCTGGTGAGCCTGTAGACCCAGAGAACAGTGTTTTTAAATGTACAACATAACATACAGAGGATAGGATTACAAAGGAAACCAAATATATTGAAATGCAGTTAGAAATTTTAAAACCAACCAACCAGCCAACCGGTATATATGTACCAGGCTCCGAAACACTGTTTGTAGGGTTTTGTATCTGAATATTCACTGTGGAACATCACCCAGAAGAGAACATTTGAGTCTAAAAGTTGAGTTTTATGCCAAGAAGCTGCTTGGAGTCATTAATACTCTGAGCAATTGCCCAAATGTAATCCAGCCTATTCAATGATTCTTTTGAATTAAGCTAGAGATATCAGGAATTAGAACTAACTCCAAAAGAAGATTACTTGTAAAAAGAGGCTTGATAAATGTCTTGAATGCTAATAAAATTTTATTTAATCTTTTTTAATTACAGTAATAGGAATTGCAAAGGACTTGATGGTAGAAAGAAGATGAACACAATTAGATATTCAACTGGAAAAAGGAAACACTGCTGGATGAAGAAAGAACAAAAGATTATTTTAAAACATGTTTTTAAAACTGTGGGTCAGGGAGAATAATGGAGTTAAGCTAGGAAAATGAAAAACATGCTTGAAAAGTCACTGAAAATCATGAAACTTTCGTTATCTGGACAAGTGAAAGACATTTTGGCCTATTAGCATCAGGATCGCCATTGCTTATACACGGGCTATGAGTGAGAAGTGTTTTCAAAATGAGTAGGGACCCAGGAGACAAATTTCCCCCCCAGAGCCTGAGGTCGAGGATTGTGGAGGGGACTGGAGGTGATTATAGCTGAAACTCTGGGATCTGATTACCCCTATCTCCTGGAGTGGTACTGATTCTTAAATCTTGGTTTTGATTTCACATAGTTTGCAACGGTGACCACATTTAGCAATGTGCCTATTATGTCTACCATGACTATTAACTTCAGCTAGGAAATTAATAAGTCATAAAATATAAAGTTGTGAGATTGGTTTTTTTCTGAAATCCCTGGCTTAGAGATCTTAACATCTCGCTGATTTCATCTTTTTTTTTTTTTTTAGAGAAATAATTTTGGCATCTAAACCAGGCCATTAAAACCTGACTACAGATGATACCATAAGTCTTTCTGATAATAATGCCATTGGGTGAGTGCTTTGTCTGAGTATCTGTGACAAAGAGGCCTCGGCATTTGAGAAAATCAAGTGAAATTGATTTTCTGAGAAGCTGAATCAATGTCAAGATACCTCAGTTTAGAAATAAAAATTTAATCACTTTCAAGGCTAATAACATGCAAAGCTTCCTGAAAGTGATCTTGAATTGCTCAAGGGAATCTGACCTGTCCATCTATGTAAGAAATTCCAAATGGATGAAGCATCTCTATTGCCCAGAATTCAATGGGCGTTTGAGTGGATATGTTTAAGTTTATTCATCAATATGTGTATTTGGAACAGGTGAATAGCAAGGAAAAAGAGAGCAGTCAAGATCGACCTTGGGAGGAGGGAGGAAAGAAGAAAGGAAGAAAATAAAGAATTTATTATATACCTACTATACTTTTCTTGGACTTTAAAGCACTTCTTGGACATTAGATAATTTGTTTTTCACTGCATCTCCTGGAAGGTAGGTGTTAATTAAAATGTTTTTTCAATAGTATTTTGTTTTTCCAAATACATATAAAGATAGTTTTCAACCTTGATTTTTGTAAAATTTAAATTCTAAATTTTTTTCTTTCTCTAAAACAGCAAACAGTCTGATGCAGGTTAAAAATGTGCAATTCTTTTAAAACAGATTTCCATAGTTAGGTGTTGGAATCTTTACAAAGTGTTAAGCCATTTGGAGTTAATTTAATCTTAGAAAGAGTTATTTTGGGCCAGAACTTGAAACAAGGTACTAAGTGGAACTGAATGAGCAATGCTTGTGTTCACACCTCTAGAGAGCTCATAAGTATCTAAGTACTCAATGGAGTTCACCGTTTGGGAGATTCAGGGTCTAGAAAGAGATATCTGAATTCACACCTTCCTTAGGGCCAGAGAGCATGCTGGGAGATATCCCACAATTCCACTCTCAGAGAAGTAGCATAAATAGAGCACTCTGGGAGATACAGGAGGGTACTGGCCTCAGTTGGAGATTGAGAAGCCACGAGTCAGAGATGAGCTGTAGGCTGAAGAAAGCAGAGACAGAAGCCAAGGACAAAGCTGCACGATCTCTTGGAGCCAGGCAGAGAGATAGATAGGCCTCAACTAACCGGGCTAATTTGGAAGGAGAAATAAACGTTTGCATTTTTACCAGCTTGGCTGCATAACTGAAACTAAGGCTGGCTCCAGGAAAACCTTCACAGTTAGGTTGTACAAGAAAAATCAGATCAAAAGGGAAAAACCATCAAATGGGGGGGGGAACAAAAAGCAAATTAACAATAACAAAAAAAGTGAAAATTTTATGTTGTGGTCCACATTCGGTCTCATAGTTCTGTCTCTGCATGTGGATGGCTCTTACCATCCTAAGTCTATTGGAATTGCCTTGAATCACTGCTTTGTTGAAAAGAGCCAAGTCCATCACAGTTGATCATTACATCTTGTTCTTGCGGTGTATGATGTTCTCTTGGTTCACTCAGCGTGAGTTCATGCAAGTCTCTCTAGGCCTCTCTGAAACCATCTTGCTGATAGTTTCTTATAGAAGAATAATATCTCATAACATTCACATACCATAACTTATTCAGCCATTCTCCATTTGTTGAGCATCCACTCAGTTTCCAGTTCCTTGCCTCTACAAAAAAGGGGGGAGGGCTGCCACAAATATTTGTGGGTTCTTTTCCCTTTTTAATGATCTCTTTGGGATAAAGGTAGGTGTTATTATCGTCCTTCTTTTATGTTTCAGGAAGCTAAGTCAGAGGTTCCCTGGGTTGTCCCAGGTCATGCATTTAGTATCCGAGGATAGATTTGAATTCAGGTCTTTCTTGAGTCAATGCCCAATATTCTATCCACTTCTGTGACACCTAGTGGCTATGGGGAATTGCAAACCTCATTTACCAATCTTAAACTTTTTAACCCTCAAATTCTCCCAATGTTGCTGTATGGGCAACTGATAGCCTATGGTGACATTTCTAATTAATAATAGCATATAGCACTTTCCACAGAACTGAAAACTAGTGTTCCACAGAAAGCACTAGATAAGCATGTGGTGAGTAGGAAGAATGAACGGTTTGTAGGATGGACTGGTTATATATGGTAGGATGGAGAGTCAGTATTGCACTGCCATTCTTTTAGCATAGGCTAGAAGGCTGTCCTGTTATTCCCTATTAGGTGGAACCCTTGTAGTAAATTATGGAAGGGGATGAATAAGAATGATACACCGGAAGGTATGGATGAGTTGTAGACTGCATAATGGAGTGAGATGACACATTCATTTGACGGCCTCAAACTGATGCCTATTTCAAATCCAGACACTAAATGCCCAATCCAAATAGCAGGCTACTAAAAGAGGTGTAGTGGAGTACAGTGAAAAGAATGCTAATTCTAAGGCTCAATCCAGAAACTGACTTGTGACCTTAGGCAAGTCACTTAATTCTGAAATTCACTTTCTTCATCTGTAAAGTGGGGTTTGAATTATATGATCTCTAGGATTCTTTCTAAGTCTATGAAATGACAAGAAGAAGAATATCTAAAGCCCCCTTGGGTCCTTTCCTTACTTTCAGCTATTAAAGTTGCCATCAGTATTTTACCTAAGTCTTGCATCCCAGCTCTTATAGTGAGTTCCTTCTGACAAGAATCAAACGAGAGGCTGGGGGTGCTCTGAACCTCAACACTGAAGATTTGCTTTTATCCTTTTGAAAGAATCTCTATTTTAATGAGACCAAATAGACCTTATTATCATCCCAGCCAACAGCTAGTTGATACTTTGTTTATTCCTTACTAATATTCTTTTAATTTTCTCTTTCTTCCTTCCCTCTTTCTCCATTTTTCTCAGGTTCTCCTTTTCTCAATCAGAGACTGGAACAGATTTTCAAACTGATTTTTGTTCAAGCGCTAAAATTTTCCTTCCTGATTATTTTAAAATTTTCTTAATTCTTTATATTGAGTTTGCACTTCTATAAAGACAGTGTATATTTGAGAGACAGTATAGTGGAGTGGAGACAGGACTTCCCAGAAGCAGGGATACACATACACTGTGTCTCTCTGGATAAAGTCACTTAAACTCTCCATGTCCTAAGCAGCTACTAAAATTATAAATTTTGCAAGAGTTGTTGAACTATATTCCTGGAAAGAGTTTCTGTCCTTGAAGATTCCCAAATCTTTATTGTCTCTCACCTCAATGAAATCATAGGTCTGGACAAAAATAATTAAGTGCCTTTTAAATGTGTGTCTGTGTGGGTGTGTGTGCGCACATACGCACACATGTGTGTTTTAAAGCAATTGACTCTTGCAGTAAGTAGTGACTTCAAAGGTTTCTAGTCCAACTTTGCTCATTTTACAGAGAAGGAAACTGAGGGTTAGAATAGGCAACTGGTAGCACTATGACAGTGCTAATTAATAACAGAGTTGCAGTTATACCCCAAGTCTCCTACCTTACTGTCATTCTCTTTTCATGGTACACACTGACCTCCCAATTATGATGTAATTAAGATTTAATTAAAAAATAATTCTGCCGGAATATTATTGTTCTATGGGAAATGATAAGCAGGATGCTCTAAAAAAAAACCCAACAACTACTACCATAATAGGGAGGCACTATTATCCCTATTTTACAGATAAGGAAACTGAGGCAAACAGATTGGTTGGCTCACTTACACAGCTAGTAAATGTCTTAGGCTAGATAAGAACTCTGATCTTTCTGATTTCAAACACACTGTGCCACCTAACCATCTTTGATTTATAAAGGAAAGGGAAGAAACATTTATATGCTGCCTTCTCTGTTCTAGGCACTAGATTACACATTTTACCAAGATAATCTCATCTTATTTTCAGAACAATAAACTTGGGAGGTGGATGAAATTATAATCCCTATTTTACAAATGGAGAAACTGAGGCAAATAGAGGTTAAATTAATTGCCCAGAGTCCCATATCTGGGAATTATTTTAGAACAGACCTGAATTCGGGTCTTCCTGACTCTAGGCTCAGCCTTCTAACCACCATACCACTTGATTGTCTGTGTAATAATAGTTAGCATTTATACGATGCTTTAAGTTTTACAAAGCACGGTGCTTGAGAGATTGTGATTCAGTGATTGCCTCTTATACATACTAACTTTATGACTGAGTAAGTATGTAACCTCTCAATGCCCTGGATGACTTTTCAAAACCACAAGTGAAAGAATAGTTGCCAGTCTATATGGGGGGGTGGGTTTCCCCACCTGGAATTCCCTACACTGATAAAAATGATGGGTTCAGATACTATAAATAATCACCATCAAAGGCTACAAATAAAACTACAAATAATTACAATGTCTATCAGAATAGACAAAGGTCTACTCTGAGTTAAAGAAGCTTTCGTCTTTTGAAATATACCTGTAATAGCATCTGGTTGTTCCTTGTTGTGTCTTAAATGATATGTCCTTGACTGAATTTTGGAAAATCAGTAGATATATCAGAGATCCAGCTTCTCTCAGAACTGGCAAAATGTAATGACTTAGAGCTGGACCTGGATTTGTGGAATATTTTAGGGTTATTGATAAGGAAACATCCCACCTTTGCTTCATCCCAAGCAAGGGAAACGGAAGATGGCTGGCCCAGTTCTGAGTGGGCCTCCTTCTGGGAGTCTGCAACTGAGATGTACAATTAACTCCTATGTTTCCTATTTCCCACTAAAATATTCCTTTATTCAGAAAGCTCCTTCTCTCTTGCAGAGGAGGGCATGACTGACAGTGATTGCCATCTGTGGGTAGGGCTGAAAAGATGTTCTCCCCTAATATCCAATGTATGTGTTTGGAGTAGACTAGCGGCTGGATCGGAAATAATGTTCTATGTTACCTATTAATGGAAGCAATGACAACATGGTAGAATTTAAAACTTTTATAAAAGACATTGAGCTCTTTCGAACCACTTAGAATAAATCAGCCACTTTAGCAAGCATGATGGTGACTTTGTAAAGTTGCCTATGAATTCTAATTATGTTGAGTTGTGCATATGGTGAGGCATACTGTAAGGCAGTAAGATGTAGAGGGAACAGCACTGGACTTAAAGAGAAAGGAGACCTGAATTCTCATCCCACTTCATATATTTAGGTGCCGTGGGACCCTGGCCTCACTGAGTCTCAGTTTCTTGATCTGTCAGTGAGAATAGTACTTACCTTCCTTTATTGTTATGAGGATTCAGTAATAATTCAATATATATCTGCATATAATAGTCTCCGTAATATCCTACATAGTGTTTTGCAAACCTTAAAGCACTTTGTAATAATATTTGTTATTATCTCATTCTACTGCTTGATGGTATTTAGGTATAAATGGTCCTGGCATAAGTTGCTACTGTGAGGTTTTTTTTTATCTTTAATATTCTGCAAACATACCAATGATGGCTTTTTGCAGTGGAATAGAGGCATTGGAATGTGAGCTTATTTTCTTTAGCCTCATTGAAAGCACTGTTGAGGTAACTCCAGGAACAGAGAGAATGATGGAAATGATGATGTCTAATCCTGTTCCTCCCTAGTTTGAATTTTTTGGCCCGGTCTCTATGTTTTGAGAGCATTTCAGTCCATGTAGTTTAGAAATTATAATCATTTGGGTCTGTTACATCTATTAAAATACTGTTCTTAAATAATTGTGGATTAATGTTGTATCCAGGTAGTCTTGACCCACGTGTTGTGTCTGCATTGATATAGTGGTTCCAGAACAATTTATTGATTTACCAAGTAATCATAATAATTATATTGTTGTATCACCCGGGATTAGTCATTTAACCACTCTAAACTGGGCAACTGTAAATTATGTTCCGGTTACAGCCTGTGTTGGTAGAATGTGTTCTTAAGCCAATTAGATCACAATTCTTTGACATGGAATTGAAGGCCAGTCTAGTTACTTTCTAGAGATCCCCTGGTTCATTGGATATGGGATAGCACTCCCCGGAAATGAGGAGAGTTGCTTCCATTATGACTGCTCTCAGAGCTTGTCAACAGATCATTCCTTAAAAGCTTGGTCTTTGGGAAGGAATGGACCCAGTTGAATGAAAAGCTTCAGAAGAGAGAGGGTTAGCACACAGGAAGATGTCATAAGTTGCACTGGATTCCCTTCCTGCAGGCAGTCACTTGGTTCACACAACACTTAAGAATGCTTCCTGGTCACAGGTCAGATAAAAACCAAAAGCGTTTTCTTAAATGCTATTTTCTCATTCATTTTCTAATGACTATTTGTGCACTTGAGACACTGGGGTGATAGTACTCAGTTGATCTGAGCAAGCATGAGTTCTGTTTTCTTAGGCTTTTATTCAGATTAGTCTTTTGTTTCTTTTTTCTTTTCTTTGATTTTTTGGGGGTTGAGGTCAAATTTCTGAGGCTGAATTTGAATTCAGGGCCTCCTAACTCCAAGACTCTATCCACTGTGCCACCCTAGCTGCCCCTACTCAGATCGGTCATAACCATTACCTTAGTTGCTAATTATTTGTCCCCCTCAGCAGTGCTGAATGTCTGTGATCTTCCTTCTTCCCTCCCCAGAGAAGCTTTTGCGTGTTTTCAGAGGTAAGGGCACTGGTTTGCAGCTTTTAGAGCTTGCGTTGAAGCTGTCTTGACAAAAACAACCAAATTCCCCTAGAGCTTGGTGGTCATGCTCAACGTAGTTACTGCCAAGGCATGACTCCCAGCTCCTTCCTCATAGCCTTCAGGAGGAGGAAATGCTGCTCCTTTGTATCGCATGAGATAATTGATTGCCTGAGAAGTGCAGATCCAGTTCGTTTTCATTACGTCCCAGTAAGGTGCCGGACAGAGAGCCAGTCGAAGAGGTGGGGCACTATGGCTCAAGCCTTGCTTATCTTCAAAGTGCTCTCCTTCCTGCAGTGAGGATGGCCTTCTTTGTCTCATTGCAGCCTGTTGTCAAAGTCAACATGTTTCTAAACTGGAAAGTCCTTGGGGGGAAAAGCAGTCCTGAGGTCCTTTGTCTCTGCTCAAGCTTTGTTTATAATGACAGCAAACTTATCTTTGTTAGCAAATAACAAGGTGGGAGGAGGAGGAGGCAGTCAGTGATGTATAGAAATCTAAGGCCTCAAAAAAATAAGCAGGTGGGTGGACATCCTTGGGAGAAAAAGGGAAGGAGATATACAACATGTAATTAGGTAGGGACCAGAAAGATTACGGTAGAAAAGGGTGCTGAGTGAGGCATCTGACAGCTCCAAGAGGGAAAAAAAACAGTAGGTGGGCTTCAGGTGGAAATGTAGATGGCTCTAGAACCCAACCCAAAGTCTTGCTGACCCCTTTCAGGCCCCTCCCAGGTCCCAGTTGCTTCTCCTGAATTGTAGGGCCATCTCTAGTACTCCTGATCTATATCTTGCCACTGGACCCAGAGGGCTCTGGAGAGGAAAGCGCCCAACTGTCCCTCCCTCAGATCCAGTTTGCTTGCATGTCATGGCATCGCCTCCCTGATGTCATGGTCCTTTTTGAGAACAAATGACAGATGACAACAGCATCAATAGTAGCACTCCTGACCAGAAATACGTGAAGGCGGGGGTGGGAAACATCTGGCCCACGGTCCACATGAGACCCCTGAAATCATTCAGTCTGTCCCTGCCAAGGTGAGCACAGGCAACAACAACCTTCTGCTGCTTAAGTCCTTTAAATTGATCATTTTGTATGGCTCAAGAATGATGGCATAAGTATCTAAATGGCCCTTGGTGGAAAAAAAAAAGGGCAGTTAAACCTGGACTGCATTAGAATCCAGCAAAGTTCCGTGAGGTTGTCTCTGTAGTGCTCTTTGGAAGACATTATCTTTGTTTACAAAGTCCCTACCTGCTGAAGCTGGTGACCATGGGATGGACCTTTGAGTGACCATGGGAGTGGGGAACGGAGAATTTAAAAAAAGGGCACTGGAGAAAGAAGCTACTTTGGTAGAACCTGGCCTGTATTTTTTTTTCATTGTAGCTCTGCCCTCCCCATTAATTGGTTGCTCATGAGAAGATGATGTGAGCTCACATCTGATGTGAGTCAGATCACCACCAATTACATCATCTTCTCATCCTGCTGATCCGTCCCAAATTATTTACCCAACAATATGGAGTGCCACCAAGGGATTTGGTGTGCTGAGCGTGAAGAAGGAGATTTTGGTGAGGAAATATTAGTCTAGTCTTCCTAAGGTTAAGATATAGTGGCAGCGTTGCTTATTGGACTGTGTCCAGAACCTTGAACTGAATTGGATCCTGCTTTAGACATTCATTAGTGGTGCAATCCTGGGGTCAAGTCCCTCCTGCCTTACTCTCCTCTCCCAGTTTTCATTTCTCACCCGTAAATCAAGATTATAATAATTATTGTACCTATAATAAGTGAGTGAGGTTTGACTTTGGAAATGTCCAGTGGTATAAAATCTTAGAGTCCCTAAAGGTCATCTATTAAAAGCATATTTTATTAGATAAGGAAACTGAGGTGCAGAGTTTGAAGAGCTTACATGTGGTCACAATGATGTTCATTGGCATTGCATCATATATGTTTTGCCCTTCAGTATTGCCATATTTATTATTTTTCCCAACACATTAAGTTGCCCTAGAGCTCTTATGATATCATCAGTTGTTGAGCCCATCAGGCTTTTCCAGCTAGGTAGGGCCTTCAGTTCTATCTTGTGCCTTCCAGGGGTCAAAGTTTGGGCACTGAGCAAGCCCCAAACAAGGCTCATATCTTCATTTTACCAGCTAAGGGAGTAATGTCATCATTGCTGTCAGCATTCCCACATGCCTGTCTGCTGCTTCTTCAAGACCAATTGACTACCTGAACACCCCCACACGCTACATTATAGCCAGCGACCATGGTGAACCACCTGCCCATCCCTCTGGTCCGTTTCTTCATCCTGCGGCATTCCAGCCAATCGGGACAGAGACTGATGGTTGGTGTGAGCTGGAAAATGATCCTTACTCAGCAGACTTTGAGGAGTACATTGCGTGTGGTAAGAGCCTGCCGCTCAAGCTTTGTTCCAATCTTCCCCTGGGTCCGTGGTTACACCTTGAGGCTCCTGAGACATCCAAGGCCCGAGTCAACACCACCAAGCCGATCACCAAGCAACAGACTTTCGTGGACTTACTATGGCCTTGCCATCTTCCAACACAGTAGTTATGAGGCATTCATGAGGGCCATTTTACAACACTTACTTTCTTTGCATTTCTGAATTACCTCAACAGGCTCCACTTTGTCTTGTGCCAGGGGTTGTGGGCCACAAGAGGCTTCCATTCCTTGACAAGTGCCAGAATACAGTTGAATTTCGGTTCCATCACAATAATCTTTGATATCTGTATCGTCATCCAATTCAGCCCACGCACCCCTGTGATACAAAGTTTCTGGAGCATGGGATTGTTCATCTTGGAATTCGCCAGCCTCCGCTTCCTGGTGATTTACGTGAACAGTGTGTGTGTGGGGGGGGAGTCAGGTACTACTGCTTCATCACCACGGGAATTACTTTGGATACCAGATCACAGCATGATGCCAAAGTGAAGAAGTTGCCCTTCTTGCCACTGACCCAGGCCCTTGAACAGCAAGTCAAGGATATTTGTGTTATCATCACCATTTTGTGTATCCTTGAGGCTTGCCTCTTTGATCAGATCAGAAAATAAAGAGGCCCATTGTGACCCAAAAGATTATATTTGTATCGTGATTTCTTGAGTAGTATATCTGTAGTTGGCTCCGTTCCTCACTAATCCTTTTAATCCCGACTCAAATACCACTTCTTCCAGGAAATCTTCCCTGACTCTTCCTCTCTTCAATTTTTCTAATGCTTTGTATCTTTCTGGTGGGATACTGGGCTGGAGGATAGAATCCCCAAAATGGAAATCAGGAGTGAGGGGCTGAACTAAGTTGGGATTGGATTTTAGGAGAAGAAAGTATGGTACTGCTCACATCAGATTACATAGAGACACGGTGGATAGAGTGCCCTTTAAATTACACTTTGAAGTACCAGTGAGACTTTGACAGATACATTTGTATTTATGAGAGTGACATCTGAGGTATCATGTATATTATAGGCACCATTGAGGCACTTGTGAAACTTGTCTGTTGGGGTGACAGTTGAGGTCCTTGTATGTGTCCGGGGGAGAAGGGGAGGAATTGAAAAGACTTCATTATGGAATGAGCTGACACATATGGCACTCACCATATGTGGGGGTAGGAGCCAGTTGAGGTACTCGGATTGATTGGGGTAACAGCTACAGCTATATGCATTGGAGTGACAGTTAAGGAACCCGGGTATTGGTGGGGTTAGAATTGAGGTACTTATATGTAGTGGGGTGTTAGATGACTCTATTGGAATGAATTTAAATGAGATGGTAGTTGGAGAGAAAAAAGACAATGAAGGCTTGAAGACAGACCTCAAAGGAAATACCCTTCCCATTTAAGGAAGGAGAAATCATTGAATCTTACAGCCAAGGAAGTCTCCCTCTATCTAGGCTTTTTAAAAGTCTCACTCTCAGATCACCAGAGCAGCCAGCCTCGATGGGTTTCTCTCTATCTGGACCAGATCAGCTTGAGTTTGGAAGTGGGGAATGGAAAGTACTTTCTTTAACTCTCTTACCTCAACTTCTTCCCTTATCACAGTAAAAATCTGACTAGATTCAGGACCAGGAGCCAGAAGCACTTATTCTCCCTCAGAAACTTAGATACCTTTCTTAAGACTTAATTATAGCCCCAGCTACAGCCTGCTAATGATGTAATACTAAGTCGTTATGTGGCTGGCGCATAAAGTGCTCCTTTCAGAGCAGCCCAGTGAGATGAGAACAGAGGCCCCCAGGAATGCTGGAAAGCCTGGGGTTTTGCCCCCATTCAAAATTAAGTTGAAATTTCCAGGGTACCCTGTGTTCCATAATTGAAAAAGGTGCTCTTAACCCCCTTCTGATGGGAGTGGGGGATGCTTTTCAGAGAGCTGTGGAGCCAAATTCTGTCCAAAAAGTACAGTCTTTGGAGAGGAGTTATACTTGTTGGGAAGGTTTTAAAAATCCACATGGCACACAAAACAAAGTTGCATTTCAGCCTCTTCCTCCTCCCTCTCCCTGGCCATTTTGTCCCCCTGCTGAAAAATCCTTCATGTACAACCAGAGTTGTGTACATGTACATTTATATGTGTCCACATATATACACTTAGAGTAGGGGTCCTCAAATTTTTTAAATAAGGGGTCAGTTCACTGTCCCTCAGACTGTTGGAAGGCCGGACTATAGTCAAAACAAAAACTTTGTTTTGTGGGCCTTTAAATAAAGAAACTTCCTAGACCTGGGGGAAGGGGATAAACGTCCTCAGCTGCCACATCTGGCCTGTGGGCCTTAGTTTGAGGACCCCTGACTTAGGGAATGTCTCCATAAACAAATGTGAACTTAAACACATGTGTATGTTGTGAGGCGTGTGCGAGCATATACATGTACTTAGGCACACATATACACGTCTGTGCTCTAGTAATGTGTCTAAGTTCTAATCCATTGGTGGTTACTTACTGAACTTAGAACCTTAGATGGAACCCTGAGAAAAACCAGGAATGGACACAAGATCTGGAGAAGCCCAGTGTGTTTGAGCAGGAGGGACACACGCGCGCACACACACACACACACACACACACACCCCAAGACTAATTAATATACACATACATAGACCAAAACTAATGTGCACACACACACACACACACATACATACACACACACACACACACACATACACTCTGAGATTCTTAGTGTTTGTCCATCCGTTTAGGACAGTTTTAGGTATGGGTGCACACATATATGTCAGTCTTGGGGTGTGTGTGTGTGTGTGTGTGTGTGTGTGTATGTGTGTGTGTGTGTAGGGCAGGGACCTCTGAGCTCAGGCCTGCTCCATCCCTAGGGGTCTGAGTCTGAATCTATTTGTCAGTCTTGGCATGTCCCTAGGCCTCTTGGATAGGAGTGCCCTTGGGCCCTACCTGGCAGCTCAGTATGTGTCTAGACCTCGAGCGCCGTGTCAGCTTTGCACTGTGTCTAAGACTCTGATTGACTCAGAGCCTCTTTCAAATGGGGAAGCATCTTTTTCTGTTCCTGAGGCTCACTTACTGTTGCTGGGGCCCTTCCTGGGCAGGGATTTCTAAGTGGATTTCTGGCCACCCTTGGGTGGCAATGTATCTGTCTGTTGTTCTTGGGGCCAGCCACGGGCTACTGGCTCAGGTCAGAGTTGGTGCTTATGGGACTTTTGATGCTGACTTCTTTCTCTTATTCTCAGTCCATCTGTCACCCCCAGTTACTCTCTGTGACTATGTGTGAGTGTGTGTATGCCCTGTTGTCCCTATGTGTAGCAGTGTCAGTTTGCATCTCATCTGTCTGCTGGTCTTGTCCTTTTTCGTGGGTGGTAGGTCTCTGATCTGTTTTTGTCTTTCACCACAACTCGGGGTTGGGGGTTCTCTATGTCTTAGTCTTACTTTGGGGGTTCCCGGCTTTCTGGGCCTCTGGGTCCCCGAGTCTCTGGATCTCTCTGGGCCTGTCTTTCATTCTTGAAATGTCACTGAAGCCTGGGGCCGTGTCTGTCAGGCTTGCTGCCTGGGGAGTGCCGTCTGTGTCTTTCATGTCACTTCTTTGGGTGCTGCGCCGCTCTGTGTCTGTCATTCTCTTGATGTTTCCGTGGCTCGGTGTTTGTGTCTGTCACTTCTGTCGGGTCTCTGGATGTTTCACTGTGGCTGTCACTCTCAGACCTGCTCTGTCTTTGCACCACTCTCACATGGCTCTGTGGCTGTCACTCTCAGTCCCCATAGCTTTGTATCAATGTCTGTCTGTCATTCTCAGTCTGTCTATTGCTGTGCATCTGTATCTGCACATCAGTCTCCAGGTGTATGTGTTAACTCTGTCGCTCTCGTCCTGTCGCTGGGGCCCTGGACCTGGGCCTGCCTTCCTCCTGAGCTTTCTGTCTCTCTGGACCCCTCAGTTTGTCTCTCTGGATGTTTGCCACACTCGTTCCTTTTCCATGGCTCTGGCTGACTCTGTGTCTGCCTGTGGGGCATCTTTTTGTGTCACTGCAGCTCAGGCTCTGGATCCTTCATTCAGCCTGGTTCCGTCCCTGGGATTCTGGGTCATGGTCTCCCTGTTAGTTTGATCTCTTGACTCCTTGGGATTGTATCTGTTGCCTGTCTCCTGATCATTCTCTGGCTCTCTGGATCCCGAATCCCCAAATCTCTGGGTCTCTGGATCTCTAGATCTATATCTCCTTCTATCAGCGTCAGTGTGTTTAGGGGTTATATATCTTTGCCTGCTTTCTTGCCGGTCTTGGTCTATTCCTGGGACTCGGGGTTAAGTATCTTCCTGTCAGTTTGGCTGTGTGTGGGGTCTGTTTGTGGGGTCTGTGTGTCTGCCCGTTTCCCCGTTTCCTATTCAGTCTTTGGATCTGGGCTTGCGGCCTTGCTCTACTCTCTCAGGTACCATATCTCAGACTCCCTCTCTCTTCCCCCATACTTCTGCAGCTGTCACTCTTGATCTTGGCCTTTAAGTCGGTTCTTGTGTGGCTCTGGATTTCCGGGTCTGTCTTTCAGTCGGCCACGGTCAGGCCTTGGGACTCTGGGTCTGCATGCATCTGTCTGTCTGTCACTCTGGAACTGTCGTTGGTCATCGGGGGCTGTGTATACATATGCATTAATCTCATTCAGTCCATAACGCCTCTGGGACCATGTCTTGCTGTGTAGTATGCAAGTCTTGGTCTGGGCCTCCGTATCTGTGCCCGCATGTCTGTGTGTATCTGTCTGCCCCCATGCGGGACTGTGACAGGCAGCAGAGTGGCCCACTGGGTAGAGGGTTGGACTGCTTAAGTCAAAGCTCTGCCGCAGGTACTCACTGTGACTCTGGACAAGTTCCTCTACTGGGACTGTCTAGTGGTTTACAGATACACGTAGCTGGTCTGTGACTGGCAGTGTCAGTCAGCAGGCAGCAGGCATTTATTAGGCCCTTCCTGTATTGCCCGACACGGGACTAAGTGATAGGGGCACATTGGAATGAGGGAAACGACATTAACTGTGTGTATCCATGTTCTGTGCAGTATAGATGGTGAGCAATCTCCCAGGAAAGGTACAAGAACCTGGGAGAAGTACAATAACCTGGGGTAGGTATCCTGTGGAAGGCAGGCATTAAGCTGCATCTGCAAAAAGTGGGAGGAGGCCAGCTTGAGAAGGGGATTTTCTGTTGGATCATGGAGTACTAGGGAGCCACCAGAATCTGGTGAGTGGTAACACGGTCTGACCCTGCCTTTTGGGGGAAGCCATTTCCCTCACTTTGGCACGGGCAAAGACTCAACGGAGGTCATTTCGGTGACCCGGGAAGGAGGTGACGAGGGCCTGGGTTAGACTGATGATTGTGTTGATGGGATGAATGGTGATGATGAAGGAGAGCTTTTGGAAAAAATCCATTCAGCAAGGCTTGTTAACAAATTGTCTATGTTGAGGGAGGGAGAGTAAGAAACTGAGGTGGAGGCTGAGGTGGTAAATCTGGCTGACTGGAAGGATGGTGATACCCTTGATAGAATAAGGAATGTTCACAAATGGGGAGAGTTTTTTGGGGAAAGATAACAAGCTCTGTTTGAGGCATAGTGACCTTGAGACATCCACGGAACATCTATTTTAAAACCTCTAATAGACAGTTGGCAATGGGGGCCTGGAGCTCAGGGGAACTTAAAGAAATGAAATAGAGCTGAGAATCATTAGCATAAGCAATTACCATGGGTAATTGAACCCATGGAAGTGGATCAAGTTCCGGAGTGAGAAAGCAGAGGGCAGGGCTTTCCCCCTGCTTTTCTGCCATGGCCGTTTTGCCCATCTGGTGACCTGGGCTATATGGGCTATTCGGGAAGGATTGCCCCTCTGGGGTCAGGGCTGGCCAAACCGTTTTTGTGGTTGCTCAGCTAACTTGGTATCTACCTGTCACCAGATCTCCCCGGGGGTTCCGAGAAGCAGTGGCACATTCAGCAGTCACATCCTGGTGAAACTATCTTGGCGCAGAGCCAAAAATCCACTTGAGGGTAACCAATAGGCCCCAAACCCATTGGTGACTTAGGGATATCTCCCCAAGCATGGGAAACATCCCTGGCACAATGGAGGGATGGAATGGTTTGTTCCAACTGCCTTGAAAGTGGCTGAGGCAGGTGCTGTTAAATGCTTAGTCAGACACGGGAGATGCGGGCCACTGCCAGTCCTTTGGCTTGCCGCTGAACTTCAGTGACTGGAAGAGTGAATGAGGCTGATGACTTCGTGCAACTCTGCTTTGCTTAAATCCAATTTGTGGGCAAGTCAAGACATCCCCCGTGAAGTAACTGGTCCTCTTCAGAACCAAAGAACAGACAAGCCGAACCCAGATCTGTTCTGTCACCGGAGCTTTGCGTCTGTTCAAAACCCAACATCGTAAATGAAGGAAATGTTAAATTTTCATTGGAGGTTACTGAAAAGTTATTTTTCTCTTGTCAAGGTTTACTGACTTAAATGAAATGTACCCATGAACTCCAAAAGGGTCTGGGTACTCTGAGGCTAAGAGCCACCGTTATAAAGGCCCAAACCAGAACCCTGGTGGTGGGGGACCCAGAGGGAGATTTGGGGAAGGAAGTGAAACGGACCGTTTCCATGACTGATCATGGTAGCATTGCTCACTTGCTGGTATTGGGGCAGGGTTGGTGTTATGTCTGTGACTGGCCATGTGTTGATGGATGGCTGTGTCTGTTTCGGTGACTGCTTGTGCATTTGTAGCTATGTGTTACGGTATTTGTGGCTTTGTGTTCATTCGTGTGTTGTTGTCTCTGTGGGTTCTGCCAGTCTCTAGGGCTGGGATTTTATTGATATATGATTGTCCATGGGGGGTGGTTCATCTCCCCAGATATTCCTACTTTATGTTCAGTGTGGTTTTGTGGATAGATTTCTACTGGTGTCTGTGGACTTGGGGCATTCTGGCTCATTACATTTATGTGTGTCAATTGGTCACAGGGCCTGACTGTGGTTGAGGATGACTCTGGGTGGGTGGATGACTTCCCATCTTTGATTTTTTGTGTATTTGTGTGACTGTGTGTTGCCCTGTTGTATTGTCCTGTGTATCCTTATGAGTTATGTGTGTTTGCGTATACTCACTTCAGTAGTAGTGGATGTGTGAGTGTGATTTTGAGTCTTCCTATCTGGGACTTTTTGTGTGTTTGTGTGACTGTGTGTTGCCCTGTTGTGTTGTCCTGTGTATTGTTATGCTATGCGTGTTTGTGTATGTGCCCTTCAGTAGTAGTGGAATGTGAGTGTGTGTTTGTTTCTTCCTATCTTTGAATTTTTGTGTTTGTGTGTTAGTGTAACTGTGTGTTGCCCTGTTGTGTTGTCCTGTATATGGTTATAAGTTATGAGTGTTTGTATATGTGCCCTTCAATAGTAGTGGACATATGAGTGTGGGTTTGTTTCTTCCCATATTTTTTACTTTTTGTGTCTTTTTGTGACCTTGTGTTGCCCTTTTGTGATGTCCTGTGTTTTATGTATGTTTGTGTATGCTCCCTTCAGTAGTAGTGGACATATAAGTATGGGTTTGTTTCTTCCCATCCTTGACTTTTTGTGTGTTTATGTAACCTGTGTTGCCCTGTTGTGTTGTGCTGTGTATTATGTGTGTTTGTGTATGTTCCCTTCACTAGGAGTGGATGCTTGAGTGTGGATTTGTTTCTTCCCATCTTTGACTTATTGTGTGTTTGTATGTTATGTGTATTTGTGTGAACATGTGTTGCCCTGTTCTGTTGTCCTATGTATTATATATGTTTCTGTATGTTCCCTTCAGTAGTAGTGGACACTTGAGTGTGGGTTTGTTTCTTCCCATCCTTGACTTATTGTGTGTTTGTGTGTTATGTGTGTTTGTGTGATCATGTGTTGCCCTTTTCTGTTGTCCTGTGTCTTATGTGAGTTTGTGTATATTCCCTTCAGTAGTAGTGGACGTGTGAGTGAGAGTTTGTTTCTCCCCATCTTTTTACTTTTTGTGTGTTTGTGTGTTTTAGTGACTGTGTGTTGCCCTTTTCTGTTGTCCTCTGTATTATGTGTGCTTGTGTAAGTTCCCTTCAGTAGTAGTGGATGCTTGAGTGTGGGTTTGTTTCTACCCATTCTTGACTTTTTGTGTGTTTGTGTATTATGTGTGTTTGTGTGAGCGTGTGTTGCCCTTTTCTGTTGTCCTGTGTATTATATATGTTTGTGTATGTTCCCTTCAGTAGTAGTGGATGCTTGAGTGTTTGTTTCTTCCCATCATTGACTTTTTGTGTCTTTGTGTGTTTGTGTGACCTGTGTTGCCCTGTTGCGTTGTCCTGTGTATTATGTGTGTTTGTGTATATTTCCTTCAGTAGTAGTGGATGTGTGAGTGTGGGTGTGTTTCATCCCATCTTTTTATTTTTGTGTGTTTGTGTGACTGTGTGTTGCCCTTTTCTGTTGTCCTGTGTATTATGTGTGTTTGTGTATGTTCCCTTCACTAGGAGTGGACATGTAAGTGTGGGTTTGTTTCTTCCCATCTTTGACTTTTTGTGTCTTTGTGTGTTTCTGTGACCTTTATTGCCCTGTTGTGTTATGCTATGTATTATGACTTTTGTGTGTTTGTGTATGTTCCCTTCAGTAGTAGTGTACATGTGAGTGTGGGTTTGTTTCTTCCCATCTTTTTACTTTGGGTGTTTGTGTGTTTGTGTGTTATGTGTGTTTGTGTGACCATGTGTTGCCCTTTTCTGTTGTCCTGTGTATTATATATGTTTGTGTATGTTCCCTTCAGTAGTAGTGGATGCTTGAGTGTTTGTTTCTTCCCATCATTGACTTTTTGTGTCTTTGTGTGTTTGTGTGACCTGTGTTGCCCTGTTGCGTTGTCCTGTGTATTATGTGTGTTTGTGTATATTTCCTTCAGTAGTAGTGGATGTGTGAGTGTGGGTGTGTTTCATCCCATCTTTTTATTTTTGTGTGTTTGTGTGACTGTGTGTTGCCCTTTTCTGTTGTCCTGTGTATTATATATGTTTGTGTATGTTCCCTTCAGTAGTAGTGAATGCTTGAGTGTGGGTTTGTTTCTTCCCATCATTGACTTTTTGTATCTTTGTGTGACCTGTGTTGCCCTGTTGTGTTGTCCTGTGTATTATGACTTTTGTGTGTTTGTGTATGTTCCCTTCAGTAGTAGTGGACGTGTGAGTGTGAGTTTGTTTCTTCCCATCTTTTTACTTTTTGTGTGTTTGTGTGTTTTTATGACTGTGTGTTACCCTTTTCTGTTGTCCTGTGTATTATCTGTGTTTGTGTAAGTTCCCTTCAGTAGTAGTGGATGCTTGAGTGTGGATTTGTTTCTTCCCATCCTTGACCTTTTGTGTCTTTGTGTGTTTGTGTGACTTGTGTTGTCCTGTTGTGTATTATGACTTTTGTGTGTTTGTGTATGCGCCCTTCAGTAGTAGTGGACATGTGAATGTGGGTTTGTTTCTTCCCATCTTTTTACTTTTTGTGTGTTTCTGTGACCGTGTGTTGCCCTTTTCTGTTGTCCTGTGTATTATGTGTGTTTGTGTATGTTCCCTTCAGTAGTAGTAGATGCTTGAGTGTGGGTTTGTTTCTTCCCATCCTTGACTTTTTGTATCTTTGTGTGTTTGTGTGACCTGTGTTGCCCTGTGTATTATGACTTTTGTGTGTTTGTGTATATTCCCTTCAGTAGTAGTGGACGTGTGAGTGTGAGTGTGTTTCTTCTCATCTTTGACTTTTTTTGTGTTTGTGTGTTAGGTATGTTTGTGTGACCGTGTGTTGCCCTTTTCTGTTGTCCTGTGTATTATGTGTGTGTGTTTATGTTCCCTTCAGTAGTAGTGGACGTGTGAGTGTGAGTTTGTTTCTTCCCATCTTTTTACTTTTTGTGTGTTTTTGTGATTGTGTGTTGCCCTTTTCTGTTGTCCTTTGTATTATGTGTTTGTGTAAGTTCCCTTCACTAGGAGTGGACGTGTGAGTGTGGGTTTGTTTCTTCCCATCCTTGACTTATTATGTGTTTGTGTGTTATGTGTGTTTGTGTGACCGTGTGTTGCCTTTTTCTGTTATCCTGTGTATTATGTTTGTGTATGTTCCCTTCAGTAGTAGTGGATGCTTGAGTGTGGGTTTGTTTCTTCCAATCCTTGACTTTTTGTGTCTTTGCGTGTTTGTGTGACTTGTGTTGCCCTGTTGTGTATTAAGACTTTTGTGTGTTTGTGTATGCTCCCTTCAGTAGTAGTGGACGTGTGAGTGTGGGTTTGTTTCTTCCCATCTTTTTACTTTTTGTGTGTTTTTGTGACCGTGTGTTGCCCTTTTCTGTTATCCTGTGTATTATGTGTGTTTGTGTATGTTCCCTTCAGTAGTAGTGGATGCTTGAGTGTGGGTTTGTTTCTTCCCATCCTTGACTTTTTGTGTCTTTGTGTGTTTGTGTGACCTGTGTTGCCCTGTGTATTATGACTTTTGTGTGTTTGTGTATGTTCCCTTCAGTAGTAGTGGACGTGTGAGTGTGGGTGTGTTTCTTCTCATCTTTTACTTTTTTTGTGTTTGTGTGTTAGGTGTGTTTGTGTGACCGTGTGTTGCCCTTTTCTGTTGTCCTGTGTATTATGTGTGTGTGTTTATGTTCCCTTCAGTAGTAGTGGATGTGTGAGTGTGAGTTTGTTTCTTCCCATCTTTTACTTTTTGTGTGTTTTTGTGATTGTGTGTTGCCCTTTTCTGTTGTCCTGTGTATTATGTGTTTATGTAAGTTCCCTTCACTAGGAGTGGACGTGTGAGTGTGGGTTTGTTTCTTCCCATCCTTGACTTATTATGTGTTTGTGTGTTATGTGTGTTTGTGTGACCGTGTGTTGCCTTTTTCTGTTATCCTGTGTATTATGTTTGTGTATGTTCCCTTCAGTAGTAGTGGATGCTTGAGTGTGGGTTTGTTTCTTCCAATCCTTGACTTTTTGTGTCTTTGCGTGTTTGTGTGACTTGTGTTGCCCTGTTGTGTATTAAGACTTTTGTGTGTTTGTGTATGCTCCCTTCAGTAGTAGTGGACGTGTGAGTGTGGGTGTGTTTGTTTCTTCCTCTCTTTTTACTTTTTGTGTTTGTGTGTTTTTGTGACAGTGTGTTGCCCTTTTCTATTATATTGTGTATTGTATGTTTGTGTATGTTCCCTTCAGTAGTAGTGGATGCTTGAGTGTGGGTTTGCTTCTTCCCATCCTTGACTTTTTGTGTCTTTGTGTGTTTGTGTGACCTGTGTTGCCCTGTTGTGTTGTCCTGTGTATTATGACTTTTGTGTGTTTGTGTATGTTCCCTTCAGTAGTAGTGGATTTGTGGGTGTGGGTGTGTTTCTTCTCATCTTTGACTTTTTTTGTGTTTGTGTGTTAGGTGTGTTTGTGTGACCATGTGTTGCCCTTTTCTGTTGTCCTGTGTATTATGTGTGTCTGTGTAAGTTCCCTTCACTAGGAGTGGACGTGTGAGTGTGGGTTGTTTCTTCCATCCTTGACTTTTTGTGTTTGTGTGTTTGTGTGACCTGTGTTGCCCTGTGTGTTGTGTAGTTCCCTTCATAGAGTGGAGTGAGTGTGGGTTTGTTTCTTCCCATCCTTGACTTTTTGTGTCTTTGTGTGTTTGTGTGACCTGTGTTGCCCTGTGTGTTTGTGTATGTTCCCTTCAGTAGTAGTGGACGTGTGGGTGTGGGTATGTTTCTTCTCATCTTTGACTTTTTTTGTGTTTGTGTGTTTGTGTATGTTCCCTTCACTAGGAGTGGACATGTCGGTTTGTTTCTTCCCATCCTTGACTTATTATGTATTTGTGTGTTATGTGTGTTTGTGTGACCGTGTTTTCTTTTTCTGTTATCCTGTGTTTTATGTTTGTTTGTGTATGTTCCCTTCAGTAGTAGTGGATGCTTGAGTGTGGGTTTGTTTCTTCCCATCCTTGACTTTTTGTGTCTTTGTGTGTTTGTGTGACCTGTGTTGCCCTGTTGTATTGTGCTGTGTATTATGTGTTATGCATGTTTGTATATCTGCCCTTCATTTGTAGTGAACATGTGAATGTGGCTTTGTTTCTTCTGATTTTTGGCTTCGTTTGTATGTGTGTATGTGTGTCTTTGAATGGTGATCTTTATGATGTCATATGTATTGGTATGGGTGTGTGATATTCCCTTCACTATTAACACGTGTGTGTGTGGCTTTGTGTCTTTGCCTTTTTGCTGTCATGTGTTTGCATGTGTGTGCTTATATGTTGCCCTGCTGTCTTGTCCTGTATTGTGTGTGCACATGTGATCTTCAGTAGTTGTCATGTGTGAGTGTGGCTTGGTGTCTTCTGATTTAGTGGTTTTTTGTGTGTGTGCCCACAAGCGGCCCTGTTTGTGCTGTCCTGTGTATGGTTGTGAATGTATGTGTGTGTGCCTGTGCCCTCCAATAGTCTTGTTTGTCAGTGTGGCTTGGTGTCCTCCCACTTTAGTCACTTTTCGTTTTAGGGAATGGTTTCTAGGGTTGCAAGATGCCTTGGGGAGCGTGTTAGCCAGAGTGGGCACCTTGGGTGAGGCCTTCCTGGCAGATTGTGCTCCCCTTCACCTTGAACTGTCTCAGGTCCCATCCTCCTCTCCCCCCACCCCACGCCTGTCTTTTGGCTGCCAGGTCTGCAAGCATGGAGATTGTCCTTTTTGGAAACCAGCATATGCATGTGTCACTTCCCCCTTCCTGTGGTGATCCCCGAGCATTTTCTTTTCTGGCATTGGCCCATCACCTGACCCCCACCCATACTGGCCCATCACCTGACCCCCCCAGATCCCATCACCACCCCTGGCCCTCACCTGACCCCCACCAGTATGGCCCATCACCTGAGCCCCACCCGTACTGGCCCATCACCTGACCCCCACCAGTATGGCCCATCACCTGAGCCCCACCCACACTGGCCCATCACCTGACCCCCACACCAGTATGGCCCATCACCTGAGCCCCATCCACACTGGCCCATCACCTGAGCCTGGCACATACTGGCAGACACTCTGCCCTTTCCGGCTTTCTCAGTCCCCAGAAAGTTCACTGATCAGGTTTCACCCTGAACTGCTTCCTGTTGAGCCTTGAGGTTTTGCGATCTGGACAGTCTGTGTTTAAAAAGAGTCTGACTCTTTAGGGACACGCTTGTTTAATGTGTTTGTGGGCCCTTGGGTGTTTTGGGTTCTGGGTGACATGCTGACTTCCTGCTGTCTCTTCTCATAGCCTCTGATTCAGTGAATCGGATTGGGAATCGGGAAGCTGAGACCAAATCTTGTGTTCGAACCTTACTACTTGGATGCAGCGCCCTGGGGAGAGAGAGAATCAATGGAGTAGCAGCAGGCTGGTGAGCGGTTTCCCATTGTGACTGGTCCACAGAATCCTAGCAAGGGACTTCTGGAATCGAGTTCTGTTCCAGGAATCACCCCAGAAACACAACAGCGTATCCAGGCATGCATTTGTGTCTACAATTTGGGTTCCCTTTCCCTCCCCATCTCAACCTGTAGGATAGTGCTGTCTCCTTATGGCACAACCGGGTCTCTGCTCCTTGGCCCACGCCCTGTGGAGCAGACAGGCCTAGGACTGAAGGCCAGTCCAAATTGCAGTTACAATCTCATGGGGACATAAGTTCCCTGAAGGTAGGGACTGTTTCTGCCTTTCTTTGGAGCCCAGTGCCCAGTACTAAGTGGGCACTGAAGGCACACTCATTGAGCCCTGATTTCCTAACTCGGGCTGTGGAAGCCATTTTTTGGCATTCCGACCTTGGCCAGTTGGGTTTGTTTTGAAAAGAGCACGCCGTGGCAACGAGCGCACCATCAGCACCCCAATCTAAGAAATTCTAGGACCCTCTCCCCCTCCCAGGGCCAAAAAAGAGCCACCAAGACCAAGTAATTTCAATTAAATTGAACACTAATTTATTTTGTTGCACAAAGTGCCATATAAGTAAATAAAGGAAATTAATGCAGAGAGATTTTTCATCTCTTCAGCTACCTCTTGCTGGGCAACTGAGGTTTTTGCCTCCTCCTTCTTGTGCTCCTCCTCCTTTCCTTCCTCCTTGGTCTCCGCCTCTTCCTTTTTGTTGTCCTCGTCCTCCTCCTTGTCCTCCTCCTCCTTGTCCTCCTCCTTGTCCTCCTCCTCCTCCTTGTCCTCCTCCTTCTCTTCTTCCTCCTCCTCCTCCACATCTCTTTCCTCCTCCTCCTCTTTCTCCTCCTCCTCCTTCTCCTCCTCCTCCTTCTCCTCCTCCTTCTCCTCCTCCTCCTCTTCCTCTTCTTCCTCCTCCTCCACACCACCTTCGATCCCTTTCTCGCCCACTACCTCCTCTACCTTTTCTTCCTTTGGCTCTCTGTCTTCCTTCTCCACGATGTTGTCCTCCTTCACGATCTTGTCCTCCTCCTCCTCCACTCTGGGTTCCGCCTGTTTTTCAATCTTATCCTCTTCCACCACCTCCTCCTTCCTCTCATTTTTCTCGGCCTCTTCGGTGTTGTCTTGGGAACCGGTGTCGAAGGGGACCCTGGAAATAAAAAAGTGACAATCGCTTGAGCCCGCACTGATGGATGGCGCAGGGCTATCGGAAGCGGAGGCGTGTCCGCCAAGATTGGATCTCCGGCAGCGTCTTTTCAGACGGGTACGGCTGCCGAGGAAAGTATAGGAGGGAGTCTCGCTCAGCTGTCGGCCAGATCTGCAGCCGGAGTGGTGTTGTGTGGGATGATCCATGAAGCGGAAGGCCCTGATGGTCTCTAATCCTTGAGAGATGGCGGTCCCCATCCTGTCTGAGCAGCCCAAAAGCAAGGTGGAAAAAAGCCGAAGGATGGTGTTTCTCAAGATGCCCTGATACCTATGCTGGTTGGCGATGTCTTGGCCACAGTATGCCCAGAGCGTTGCCTGATGTAAAGCCACGCCCAGCTGGTTCCTTAGTTGATACAGCAGCCTCTGGGTGTTCCTTTGGGCAGTGCTGAAAACCATAAAGAGCATACCGAAGGACCAGGTCCTACCACCACATAGGGAATCCCACAGAGCCTGGTATGTTGAAAGTAATTCCTCTGCTGGCATTTTCTGGGACAATAAGTTGATGAGCTGCTGGCCTGCTTGCACTCTTCTCTGCCAACAAAAATAGAATACTGCTGTCATGATGGTAAGGTACAGAGTGGTAAGGTACGTCACGCTTACAGCAATGCAAAGCAGTAAGACATTGAGTTTCGTCCATATCATTCGGAAGAGGCAGTAGGCCAGCAGCACTAAGCGTGAGGCTTCAGATGTTTCCCAAGGATTGCGATCCATGTTGTGCTGCTCTTTTGCCGATGGACGAGGAACTGATGACTCTTCGACTCCGAGACTCCTAGGCTTCTCACCACTCACAGTGTCCACTCCGCAAGACTGAGCTGGGGTTGAGCTCCCAACTCATATCAGTCAGGCAACAGAACTGTTTCACCGGGCAACACTCTGAGCAGTTGCCAGAGACCCTGTGACATCACTGAGGGGGGAGTGTCCACAAAAGTAAACTGGTAGCTTCAAATCATTTTTCCAGAATAGTCAGGGGCAAGTCTTTTAGCCAGCTACCACCTTCTTGCTCTGCGAGCTTATCTCTTGTCCATTTTCATCATTCAAACACACTGTATTTAGACTTGAGATTTCTTCATGGAAATTTTAAGGATGATTTATCCAGGAAAATATATTGATCATAATTAATATGGAAATGTATGAATTTCATACCCTAACATACAACTTTCTTCTCCTCTGCCATTATGATGTTTATCCCAGACAGGCAAATCAGTTAGTAAATTCACAAATCTGTCAGAGGTCAGGTTTATTCTAGCAATCTAACATTGATTGAGTGACTTGTTATATACATAGCTTTCTTTGAATTGTCCCTCAGATAGGCAAGAACTTAAGAAAAAATGTGTGGGGTCAAAGATCACAACCATCTCTGCCGGAGCTGTCTTGGTACACAAACTCTACCTAGTGTTCTCGCTAATAAAGATGACTTTTGTGTTGAGAGATCTGCCATCCAAATGAGTATTTTGGCCCTCACAAGAAACTCCCTATCTATCTAGGTTGTTCCCAGTAAGAGGCAGTAGAGTAGAGAAAGGGGTTAGTCACAGTAATATATCCACAAAGTGGTTGGGAAATAAAGTAGATTTCCTATCTGTACTAATGAAAATCAGTAAGGAAATCGCACTAATATTCTGTCTCTGTCATTATCTATGTCATCCCCATCTCTTTCTATTTTCATTCACTTTATCAAAGATAGTTTTCCCAACATAAATAATTTCTTTCTCAAAGCTAGCTTGCAGAAATGATTTAACTTAGACAGGAAGACCTACAATTTCAAGGCCAAATAAACTATATTCCTGTGACAGATGTTATATAGGAAAGGGTTTATGGTACAGGATTCTCCATTTGGATTTTGTTGCCTTAACTGATCTCTTTGACACTGGGAAGAAGAAAAGAAAAAAGCAACATAAAACCAAGCCAAATCCTGTAAAGCCTCAGGGCAAAAAATATAGGGGTTTCAAGACTTAAGTTTGGGGGTTTTAGCCAAGTTACTGTATAAAAGCCAAATAATCCTTATAGGACAAGTTGAAAAAAGTTTGCCAGTATGTAAGGTTCCCCTCCACAAAAGCAAAACAACAAACTAGGGTCGTTAAAATTTTAAACAATCACACACAAAAACAGTTTCTTGAAGCCAAACAATCTTGGCCTGCATTTTGGGTATCTGAACAGAAATAAAATGAATGGCTTGGTATTCTGTAGCAATATTTACTTTTTATTCTTATGTAAGTTAGTTTTTGTGATGTCTCTTAGATTTAACTCTCCTTTTTATCTTTGAAGCCAATGGAAACTGATCTGTTTTATTAATTAGAATCATTAGCTTCATTCTGCTCTTTTGGATGAGAAGGACAAGGTCTGTAGGCCCTTCTCTCATTGTCTCTGTCCTTCTCTGTTTCTCTATCTTTCTCTCTCTTCTATCCTTCTTTCAGGCCTATGGTAATGGAACATAGAATGCAGAAGGATAACCCCTGAATAACTGGCGTTTCTGTTTCCTAAGCCTACCGGATCTCCTTTTTTCCATCTTTTAAGTCCACACCTCCCCGTGGCCAACGTTTGTTATTGAATGGAATAAGAAAAGCACCAGTTCTTATGGCATTTGGTAAATGTTGATAACTTTGGACTATATATATACAGCTAATGTGAGTAGAATGTTGAACAAATGAAACATAATAAACCTAATTCATGGAAATGGCTAGTGTGGCTAGATCAAACTCAAGACAAATATTTAACCCAATGAATAAGAGGAAGGGACTCTGCACCTACAGGAGCTTCATAATGATCTAAAACCTATTTTTCTTTGCCCAAATAAGCAGAGCCTCTGGCTGTGTCTAATTCTATGTCCCCATTACCAACCAAACTGGGAGGAGTTCTTAAGTGAAATAAATGATTTTTATGGACAGAAGCTTAAAAGTAAACTATTTGTCTATTTATATTTCAAATTTTTACTGATCTTCCCTGCAATTCTAGTGACATAGGCTGAAATGCCTGGTGTTAATGAGCCCATAATTGATGACATTCCTTCTATTAATAGGTTGCAGCCCATCTATATCTCATCCTGTGTGGTTCTGATTTGTATTTCCCAGTAAATCTGCCAGAGGTTGCCACTAAGGGGCTAAAGGCTTTGCTCCATGTGTACCCTCAGGCTGTCCATTACCTTTCCTTCTTGCCTCCGGAGCAGTCCATCTCCTTTCTTTGTCACGAATCTCCTGATCGGTAGGTGGCTTATTTCACTAGGTAGAGGGAAGTCGTTTTCCTCCTGCAAAATAAGTAGTAAAAAGAAGATTCAGCCAAAATCCCTAAAAGCTGATTTCTTACAAATGTAAAATTAACAGTACCTTACATCTATTTTTGAATATTTGATCCTTAGGACTCTCTTGTGATTAGCAGATGGACAAATGGTGGAGAACAGACAAGTCCCAGGTAACTTCCATTTTGCTATGAAATGTTACTTCTTAGCACATATGATTAGTGGCTTAGTATTGCAGGATAATATTTTGTTTGGGATCTGTTTTCTGAATTTGTCCTCCCATAAATAAATACCCACTCAACATGGCAGGACTGTTTGACTCAGAAAGACACAGGTAATTTGGTCACAATTTGGTCACAAAACACAATGGGTGTTTTCAAAGGTACTTGGGCACTATTGGTGCATTTGAAAAATGCCCCAGATCCCTTTACCCTCCTGGGTGGAAAATGTTGCTGCTCTCACCTACTGCTGATGCTCAGACCAAGGCCCCAGTTCTAGAGAGAGCTAAGATTTCCTAGCCCTATAATTTATGCCACTGTGCCTTACAGGGAACAGAACAGAGTAGAGAAAGTGAATGTCTTGACACAGCTTTTCTGCACTTGTGTCCTCACTGGTGTGGTTACCCTGCTTGTTTCTTATTAGTGAATTCTACTGAACTCACAAGGAAGATGTACTTTGGGATGAATGATATGGGGAGAAGCATTATAATTATGAATCTATCAGTCATTCTCACTATTTCTGCCTCCATTTTTAGTCACAGTCTAGCCAGAGCTAGACAAAACTAGTTTTAAATCCGGCCTCAGACATGAACTTTGTGATTCTAGGCAAACCGCTGAACCTCTTTCGGCCTCAGATTCTTTGTCTATTAAATGGGGATGGTAATACTTACCCCCTGCTGGGGTTTTTCTGAAGTGAGATAATCTATTGTATATAAAACTCTGTGTAAATAATCTAAATACTGACAAGTATTAATATTATTGAGTCATTTTTAAAGAATTCCCAGCAATCTTTTTTTAGGAGAACATGAAAGGGAAAAGTCAAACTAAGGAAACATCCCCTCTGTGGCCCCATCAGAGCCAGGTATGAAATGAGAAGCCGCTAACAATACAAATTGCTCTTAACAATTTCTTCTTTCCCAATTGCTCTGCTTTCAATGGTCCTCTCATGGATTCCTTTGAAAATGAGCATATGATCCTTTTGCTTCTGGTCACTCATCCAATTCAGTCTCGTCTGGGCCTTGTGTCAATGTCTGAAGAGGCCTCTGGACGGCAAGAAGTACTTTTCTTCCTTAACACCCAGTATTCTTTCTTCTTAGATGTGACCCGTCGTTGTCTGGGCCACCTGGTCTTGCCATCCTCTGTGAGGATTTTGCTTCCAGGGCAAATTTGTGACAAGTCTAACTGAAATACTATTTTTTTATGATTAAGCCTATCACATCATGTGCTAAAAAAATGACATTTCATCACAAGGGGATAACTAGATCTCCCAAATGAACTGTTTCCTTACAATTTATCCACTCATAAATAATTACATTGTGAGGGAGCAAATAAATACATGTAGAGGAAACAGTTTTCAAGGACTGTGAATGTGATTGGAAGTTATTATCACCATCATCTTGTTTCTTGCTAGTCCAGTGGAATTCAGTTCAGACTGATCTTGGGACAAGTCAGCAGTCTGCTAGTGGTTCTTTTAAAAATTGTTTTGCTTCTTGTTTTATGGACTGTTACATAGGTTAATTCAGTAATTCAATAACTGTTTTTATTATAATTGTGAGCCCTGTGAGAACAGGGTTCTAATTTAATCAGAAACATCTGTTTATCTGAGTTACACAACTGAGTTGTATAAACTCATTATATATATGTACATATAACTACATATATATGCATACATATATGTGATAGCATAGAAGAATAGTCATGAGAATTGAATACACTGAGGATCTGCAGAGTGAGAGCATTTGTTCTCTGTCTATATTAAATATGTATATATACATATATATGTATGTATATATATATATATAAACAGATATATTCCATGTAGATATGTATTATGCACATATCTTCCAATGTTCCTTTTGAGTTTGGCTGGATTGGAGAGGGTGTGAAGGGGAGTGATAGGCTGATACCTAGCCAAGCTCTGCCAGGGGCTTCCACAGCTTGGACGTACCTCTCCTGCATTCTCTTTAGAGCTCTCTATTGTGGAATGGGCACACTCATATATCTGCATATATACGCACTTATATGAATTTTACCAGAATAGGTTATGGTATATAGTACATATATAAAGAAATAGACCATTATGTTTTATAGCAAATAAGCACATATGCATATATGGCACATGCACAAACATCCCAACTTCTTTTAAAATATGATTGAATATTCACAGATTATTGGAATAAAGAAGGACCCCCACCTGAAGATTTGGGGGATCTGGCTACCTGAACTCCATAAGGCTCTTTATTCCCCAGTGAATTTAACCATTTTGGGATACAGGGGATAGATGGGATGTAGTTATGAACACCTGGGCTCAGGAAGAAACACCGTATTAGTGTCATCCACCATTGCTTTAGTCAGCCAAGCCCAGAGGCTTCTTGGCCTATGTACTGTTTCTTCAGCTAGTTTCTCAGTGCTTGATGCTGGCCCCAAAGGCTTCTGTTAGGTTGCCTTGGAAACCCTGAAACAGAATCCTGCTGTGTAGAGTGTCACAAAGTGGTCCCAGAAACCAGTAGGGGAATTCTCTGGAAGCCTGGAGAAACTAGAACATCCTAGAGGATGATGGGAACTCCTGTTTCATATGACAGCAGTCTCCCTGTCCCAAAGTGAAGAATTCAACATTATCTTGGGTCAAAAGTAGCACTTTCAAAAATCTAAGTAGGTTAATAATAAGGTGAGGATCAGAAGAGATTAGAAAAGGTAATCAGTGGACACATAATTGATCTCTGACTTGTAAATTAGGCTAGCCAAGAACAATTAGCCATACCGATCCAGGCCTAACAGGCAACTATATAGACAAGCACACAGACAGTCACATCCCTGCTCATTCGTCCCCACATAGATCCTTATTCTTTGTCATACAGACATCTCAGCATGCCCAAAACACACATGTGTGTGCCCATACACAGGCATACACCCACGCGCCCACACATTGTCTTTCCCATCCCAGTATCAACTCCTTATGAGAGGGAACATGTTGTATTCCTGTATTCTTGATGCCTAGAACATAATAAGCACCTAATGATATTGATATACATATATATAAAATGAACTTGATCTGTTCTCCTTACCAGGCCAGCGATCTCTCTCTCCTATATCTCACACACACTGTCTTTATGAAGGGAAAAAGAATCCCATTACTTGAGACCAAAGGAATGCTCTAGAGTTCCAAAGTACAGACTTCCTTTGAGCATGATTCCCAAAGGAGACTGCTTTGAGTGATAGTCTGTTATATTGGATTATTAAAACTGTAAATGCCAATGGCAAAAGACTGAAGAGAGGTGGGCAACTATATTGGAAAATGGTCCAAGAGGAATTCTGTATATAAGTGGATGTTGAAGACCAGCTGAGAAGAATGGTAAAACATACAGCTGTATGAAATTAAAATTGGGACATCTCAAATTGTTTGTGAACCAAACTTTGGAAAATAGATTTTTTTCCCCATTGGACTTGCAGCTTACAATATTCATAAAAAATCTCAAGGCTTTTAATTTTTGTCCATCTAAGTTTACTTGTTATTGTGTCATAATAGAAACCCTAGTTACATATTTTCAGATGACTAGAAAATATCATAATGAGATGATTACTGTAACAGTTAGTAGCTGGCCTTCTTTGCCCAGACTCACACAGCCAGTCAGTATTTGAGATAAGATTTAAACTTAGTTCTTCCTGAGTTTGAGTGTCTTGTTCTGTTACGCTGGAGGATTAGATGGCCTAGTTGGGATCAAGACTGCCGGGCAGATAGAATTAAGTCACTTCCTCAGCCTTCTGTTAGTGTTGTCCACAGATGATAGGCCTGGAAAAGCATTTCAGAGATTCTCACGTTGAAAAACTTCCTTGCTATGTGTGAGAATTGAGAGTTGATCTTGGGTATCCCAAATATAAAGAGGAGGGAACTAGGTAGGGCAGAGACTGGAGGTGGAGGGAGGCAGGGACACACTTGGTGTCCCTATCTTGATCATCATAATAGCTCATATTTCTGTAATCCTTTAAGTTTTAGGAAGTGGTTTTCACAAATTAGCTCATTTGAACCCCTTTGAAACCTCATGAGGGAGTTCCCTTAGGCAGGGAAAGTGAAATACTTCTACCTGTTTCACACATAAGGCCAAGGAAGGATAAAAAGAAAATTGAATGATTTTTATAAGATTTCCTAAGTTTCAGAGAAGGGGTGCAGGGTGAGGGTGTGTGGAACCTCACCGTTTTAACTGCTGTATAAATAGAACTCTGCTGTACAGGGGTTCCTTCTCACCACATCCTATTTTCAAGGTCCAGACAGTGGAACGCCAGCTCAGGCAGGTTTTTTAGGACAAACCCAGTCTTATCTGAACCCCAGCTATGTTGGGAGTTGGCTTCATAGGGTGAATTTTTCATCTACAGGCGTTCTCCTCGACTTTCTGCTAAGCCATGAAGGGGATTACAAATCTTTGTGATGGGGGGTATTCATCCCACCAACAAAATTCCCTGCTTCTGGAAGTTGCCTCCCTTCAGAATCTGCCCTTCTCATTTTTGCCTCAAACCAATCCCAGTCACATACGGTACAAACTATATCTTCCCTCTGCCTTTTAGAACCTGTGTGAATTAAACAATCACTTGACTCACCTCTTTGGACCTTAGGTTCCTTAATAAAATGCATAGATTATTTATGGATTGAAATCCTAACCAAGGTAATGACAAAATGAATGGGAGATTTCGCTTAAGATCAGGATTTAGCATTACCATTCCCTTATAATCATATTCTATAAGAAAGAAAAACTATAGACAGGCAATAATAATTTCACTTAGTTTTTCCATTACTGTCACGAAATGTTTATTCTTCTTGAAATTAAGCTAGGAGTTAAATTTTCTGATGAAAATATTTTTATCCTTCATTTTCCTAAACAAGGGAAAAGATGGACCACCTGCTAATAGAGTATGTATATTTGAGAAAAAAGAATCTCAATAGATGTTTAAAGTTGTCTTAGGAAAAAATGAATTGTTGTTGACGTGTCTCCCCCCAGCCCAGGGCCCACCCTTTTTTAGATGAATTTCATGCTTTGTTTTTACATTGTACTCATTTCCATATATCTCTGCTGTGCAAAATTCCTCTTTGTGGGACTAGCTCCTCCTATGTAGTACCCAAAGGAACAACTCAAATTACAATTAGGGGTATACACATTTGTACTTCAAGTGAGAAATCTGACTAGTTGGACTCATACATTTTGCCTTTGAAAGTGAGTACTCATAACCTTGAGTGTACATATGTCAAAGCTATGGCCAGCCTCTGTCTAAGCCTATAAACCTCCTGGTCCTTCCATTGAAGGTATTCACACCAAGATGTGTTTTCCCTATTTTGCATCACGAATTCCCTCTACTTACCCCCTCTTCTCTCCCATTCTCAGAATCTGATCATCATAGCAGATACTGACAACACATCCATCCGGGCACCATCACCACTTGCTTGTACTTTGCCTTAAAATCTTGACGTTTTCTCGTTGGAGATTTACTAGTTCACATCTCCACTTTGGAGCAACGCTTTTTGAGCTACCTGCATTTTAGTCCCTCTTGATTTTTCGTTTTGTTTTTAAAGGAGATTTTAAGTTGGTCCTCCAAACAGCCACCTCTAGTAGTGGAGTCAGTTGGAGAAGTCATTTTCTGAAAACTTAGGTGTCTCTGGGGGATGATGGGAGGGTTTTCTGTTTTCACAAGTCTTTATTCGGGAAGTGCAGCATGGCAGGCAACAACAATGGAACACATTCAGGAAGTTCCCTGATTTTGAAAGTAGGGAGCTTCTAAACTTGCTGGCACAGAATCCCGAATGAAACCACTCTGGGCCAAAGAAGTAAGTAACGAGCACTCTGTAGAATTCCCTGCATTTTGAAGCCCCTATTTTTGACACAATGGCACCGGTATTTTGAGGTACTGTGCTTGACAGTAAAAGCCCTCGACTGACTCTGTTTCCCCAACTACAAAATGAAGGGGAGCATTAGATGGAACTCTGCAGTACCTTCCAGCTTAAACATTCTATAACATGGTAGAAGGATGTTTAGAAGTCTGGCAGTTAAACTGTCCTACCGGTGTAGGAACTGAAGGAGGGACACCCTGGACCAAGCAGATTAAAACCATAAAGTTTGAATTGGTTTCTTTGCAGACCATTGCCTCTCGGGGCAACACTGAAAAGGGACCGAGAGAGAACAGAGCCAGTGGTCAGTGGCATAAAAAAATCAGAGTGGGGCCAAACAGAATCTTAAGGGACTCTCAAGTGGGGGAGGAGAAGGGGGGCAGTGAAACTGATCTTCCCCTCCCTCCAAGTTCTTTCCACTGCCCCATCTGATGCAATTCAACAAAAATTCTGTGTGCCAGCCCTAAGGAGTTTGGGTGTCCCCTAAGGACCTTCTGCCAACCCAACTAGTTTCCTAGTCTTTAAAGCTGTCTCCATTAACTCTCCATGCCCCCTAACGGACATGCTTAGAGTGTGACATGCTTAAAAATGCTTTCCATCTTCTACATTGTACCTTGCTTTACTTTAGAAATTCTCATGTGGTGCTTGTCATTTTTAAACCACATGGCGCACCCAGATAGGGCGTTGTGTACAATAGGGGCAAAACTATATATGGTCTAGGAATACTTTGAGGGGGGAAAGAATACTTAATGGGGGATATAAAGGGACAGCGTGAGGGCCAGGGTGGCAGCTGAGAGGTATGAGGAAGAAGAAGAGGACTCTGACTTTTCAATCTGGAAACCAAAGGAAACTTTTTCCCAAGGAAGATTCTAGGGACTCCTCAGTAGTCCCTATCTCCCCCCACCCACCTTTGTTTGCCTGTTGCTTTCTCAAGTTGTGCCTCAAGCCTACAGGAAGAAGTGGGCGTTTCTTTGGGCCAAAAATCTGAGCGCCCAGATTCAGACTATGTATGTCCTGTCCCATTTAAATGGCAGTCAACCCCTGATGAGATGTGGGACTGAAATTAGGCACCTAAGTCAAGCACTTGGCCTTTGGGAATCACCGAAAACATCTGGCTATTGGGACCTGGGCAACACAATCCTGCCTCGTGTTTGTTTTGAGGGAAAAGAACTCTGTTCCCTCCACTTCCTCAGTTCAGTCAAGGAATTGTTTAACATCTTTTAGACTAGGAGGGGGCCATCCAAGTCACACATATAATATTCCTAGAGACTGGATCTACCACCCTGAAGCGTTCCACATAACCTCATCTCCATAGCTTTATTCAGGCCCACTTTGTACTCACTTCACAAAGTTTTGTCTTAAAATCCCCTTCCCCAGCAGGGGTCCATCTCAGAAACTAACAGTCCTAGAGACAGGACACACCTCCCTGGCGAGTCAAATGGAATCCCATCTTTATAACCTAGTAGACCCATCTTGTGTCCCCCTCCTCCATCAGCCCATCTTCATAAACCTTTTAGGCCCATTTTATAACTCTATTCTCCATAAAGTCCTTATCTTGACTATGGAGGGGTCCAACATAGAAACATAACAGTGCTCTAGATCTGTGACAAACCACTATGGTGAATCACATGAAAGCCCATCTTTATAAAGAGGCTCACTATGTACCCCTCTCCTCTATAGGCCCTTCTTCACAACCCTATTAGGTCTACTTTGTACTCCTTTCTCTATAAAAGTCTAGTATATAATCTCCCTCCCCAGCATGGATCTGTCTCAGAAACAAGCATACATTAGTTGGGACACCCCACCTTGGCGAGTCACATGAAACCCCATCTTTACAAATACGTCCAACGATGTGCCCCCTCCCTCCAGGCGACACACCCCCTTGGGTAGTGACATTCACCTTATTTCATAAACAGGCCACAGGCCCCCTTTGTGTCCTCTCCTCCATAAATCATCTCTGGAGTCCCATTCTTCCCCAGCAGGGGAACCCTCCCCAAAGTCTCTTCATTTGGCAAAGTACAAACACTACTCCCTCCTATTGTCCAGGGCAAATCAAGTTCAATGGGAGATAGGAAGGAACATTTTTCAACACTAGCAGGGATTCAGGGAAGCTTTTATGGGGACCCAGTGACTTTCTTTTCATTTGGGATTGAAAGAGTGGGGGTTCTCAGTCAAATGGGTGACTAGCAACCTCCAAATTTAGAAATAAAATGCCCCAACAAAAGTTTTTGAGTTGGTTCACCCAGGATCACTTTATTTGATGACGTGAAGGTACAGGTATATGCAGTAGACAGAGAACATCATTATTGTGAGCACACAGATGTTCCTGATTTGCTGTTGGAGATCCACATCCTGCCTTGGTGCTTGCTTAGCCTGTCTTGGTGACTGAATAGCCTGTCTCCTCTTCACTCTCACTAGCTTCCTGCTGTTTGTAGATGAAATCCGTGCGTTATGAATGTTACGATGGAATCTGATTCTGGTGTTCGGAACCTGGATGATGTGGCTAGTGATGGCACGGGTGCGAGGAGGGCTCTGATGGAAAGTGGCCGGCTCGGTAGTGTGCTCACAATTCTGACGACGACGATGATGGTGGTGTCGGTGATGGTGGTGATGATGGCGGTGATGTTCTCGCTGCTGTTCCCCTTGCTGCTCTCGCTCCCATTCCCGCTGTGGCCTCTGCTGGATGTTATAATTAGGCAGACTCGGGAAGTGAGGTTCAGCGGGGTTGACTTGAAACTGCTGCAAATTTTGTTCGGCTCGGTTGACTTGTAAAAGCTGGAGTGCCCGGACTGGAGAAGCCCTCCGCCATCGTAATCTGAAAGCCTCGATATGGCGATGGCGATGCCTGGGGTTTCTAGCCCACCGGTGAATATTTCTTCCCCAGAACCATATCTGCCATAATTGTCTCAGTATCCTGGCCATGTGGTGAATCCTAGCCCAGAGCTTGCGCAGACGTATCATGAACAAGATGAAGAGCACGAGGTATAGTATGGCCTTTAGGACTGCTTCATAACCATTTTCCTGCTGAAAGAAGAGCAACTATAGATCCATTGCATCCCGTTAACTAGTGGCTTTAGTTGCTAATACCTCAGGTGTCTTAGAATATGTCATGAAACCCCAAGCTCTGGGAAGCAAAATAGTAATGTGGGACCCAATCATAAGTAATATCTACCATAGGGAACAAAGGGTGGGGATTAGTACCTTAGAATAGATGTCCTGGGCCAGAACAGGGATCAGTTCAAGGTTCGTTTGGAAGAAATTGGAAACTCGTATAGCAATGGTGCACACGTAGTTGTAAATAATGTCCATAGCTGCCAGGAGATTGAGCAGCATGATGGCAGATCTTCATCCCAAAGGGTCTGAAAAAGAAATAGGTGACCGTGAGCGCAAAGGAGAAAATCTGTGGTCAGTCTAGGGACTCGGTGAGACATCACCTCTGGCTGGGTGGAGAGGGAGGCTCTAGCTCCAGTCCCTAGCAGGGACAAGGTGGGTGTGTGAACGCCAGCTCCGCCACCCCTATAAGTACACCCAGGGAAAGGCATCATAATCAGTGACATCACAAAAACCCTGGCAGTGAGGTCAGCCTGGGAGGAGGCATTTGTGACCTTATATGGTAAAAGGGACTTTGGGGGTAGCTTTTCAGTGGGATAGGCTCAGTGTATGAAACTGGACACTTGCTACCTTTGGAGCGTTTCTTCTTACTGACCTTCAGTTTCTTTTTTAGGAAAATGAAGGACATTGGAATCAAAGGAATATCGAACTTGATGATTTGGGAAGATCCCTTAAGACTCCCATAATATCTGATCCTTTGTCCAGAACTAAACACACCATCATGTATGTTGATTCTCTTCCCCCTTGACTTCCTGATTGCTATTCCCACTGAGATGAGATCAGTTAGTTCCAGTCTAGTTAGTTCCAGCTTCAGAACATGGCTAATATCTATCTCCATGTTTTTTTCTCTCTCACTGGCTTTATGTTCCTGCCACTATCTCTGGTTAAATATGGAGAAAAGGAAGCAGTGAAGATATAAAGAGGAGATAAACAGAAACAGGGAGAGAAGAAGAGGGAGAAGAAAGGGGGAAAAAGCGGAAGAGAAAGAGGCACAATAAGAAGAAGGGAGAGAGTGAGAAAGGAGAGACAGAGAACTAGAGTATACCTGATGGGGCCCTGTGAATTCAAGCTACCGGGCCTGGGTAAACTTCTCAGAGTAAGTCGATGGCATAGTCAAGCTATTGCCAGTGAGGGATTGGGTACTGAAACACTGTGAATGATGGGAAAGGTGGCACTGGTTTAGGCTACTGTAAATGGCCCATTTTTCCTAAAATGGGAAGGAGGGTAGAGTCTGGACCCTAGAAGGCAGCACCTTTGACATCTCTCTCTGCCAAGATTCTAGAGAACACTGAAGGAGTTCTAGAAAGTACTGGTGCTAGCAGGAGAGCTTCCCCACGTTTCTCCCTCTCTTCCTTTCACTATTCCACTCTCTCTTCCCCTGCTTCCTTTCCCTTCCCCATGCTTCAACATGGTTAGCTTCCTTCCAGGCCTTGCCAACGCATCCCCCACCCCCACCCCAGCTTCCTTCACATCTCTGCTAAAGTCTTATCTTCTCCAGGACTCCTTAAACTCTTTCCAGTGGCCCCCCCCTTTTTGCCTGAGAAATTTTGATGTGACTCTGGATACATAGCTATCGAAAATAGGTATATGAATCAAACGCTTACTGAGAATCGTAATTTCTCAACCCCCACATTCAGTCACGAGATCCACAGATTGAGAAGAGTGAAGTGGGGGACATACAGAGAGAGACAGAGGAAGAGGAGGAGAGAGACAGAGATAAAGATCTACAGGAAGCCTTTGTCACTGTTATTGTCAACCCTCAGGGTTGTCATCCATGCTACTTACTTTCTTTAGGAGCTGACATTTGGTACAGCCTCTTTCTGAGCCTCAGTTTCTTCTTTGGTAAAATGAGGGACACTTAAGTGATGGAATTATGATTAAAATCATTTCCTGTTCTGTAGCTTCCCCCGATTTCTTTCTTATTTAAAAACATTTTATTTTTTACTAATTTAAGACAGATTTTTAAATTGATTTTAAAATGTTTTTGAGTTCTAAAATAGTATGGAATGCTTCACAAACTTTGGTGTCATACTTGGTGCAGGGGCCATCCTAATCTTCTCTGTATTGTTCAAATTTTAGTTCACTTACTGCCAAAGCAATCACTGGCTACGGGTCTTAAACCTATCCTCTTCTCTTTGCCCCTGAATGTACCCTTAGTGACGTCCCCATTTATGTCTGTGGAACAAGCTTCACTGGTCTTCCACCTCTCCCTTCTACCTACCAACTCTGAGAGGTTCCACCACCAGAATTTGCCTCCCATAAATCTATATTTTCTTGACTCTCTTTATGTTGCTACTCCCCTCCCTATACTCCCCTATCTACAGGAGAGGCAAAAGGTTAGACAGTGTAGTAAGAGAGATATAAGAAGATTCTGGTCAAGAAAGGGAGGGGGTGGAGAAAGACATGAGGGATAGAATGAGAGAGAGATACGGAGGAAGGAAGAGAGAAATGGTGGTGGGAAGGGAAGCAGGGGAAGAGAGAGTGGAATGGTGAAAAGAAGAGAGGGAGAAACGTGGGGAAGACATGATGGGACAGAGGGAGGCAACAGAGAGACACAGTCTCTCTCGAGACTCTGGCGCTCTCTGGAGCGCACCTCAAAGGACTCTGGGAATTCAAGTCACTAAACCTGGGTGAACTGAATTCTCTTCCTTTTCATCAGTGTTATCAGTCCTCAGTGTTACCACCTTTGTAACACTGGAGGACACAACTATATAAGAATGAGAGGATACAAAATGGAAGAGGAGGAAGAAGGAAGACAGTGGGAGAGAGAATAGAGGGAGATGGTGTGATGAGGGACAAAGAGACAGAGAAAGCAATAAATGGAGGGAATGGTAGAAGAGAGTAGGGGAAAAGAGGAAGAGAGAGAGGGGGGTAAGAAGGTGTGAGGAAGAGCGAGACAAAGAATGGGACAAAGGGAGAGGGAGAGAAGACACGGGGGGGTAGACATGACTGAATGAGTCACTTGACATTGAGAAGAGTGAAGTGGGGGACACACACAGAGGGAGAGGGGGAGAGAGACAGAGATAAAGATGAGAGAGAGAAAGAGATTGAGATTGAAGGTTCACAGGTGGAGGTAGAGGAAGGAAGCAAGGGAGAGGAGAGAAAAGGAGGAACAGATGAAAGATATGATCTCAGATTAATGAAAGAATGGGTCTATGAGACAGCTGTATCACTGACAGGGAGTGACCGATCACAGCAAAGATCAATCAGTGAAACTCCCAGGTGAGCAGAAAAGGGGAGCTTCCACAACAATACTGCAAAATGGTCCATTTTTCCTAAAGTGGGAAAGAGAGTATTCAGGGAGGGAAAAGCCAACAGCCTTGAATTCTCTCTCTCTCAAGATTCTAGAAACCATTTCAGTACTGGTCACAAAGGGCAAATGTTGCTAGTTACTGTCACTAAGGCTGGAACTTGCCAGACTCATCCAGCTCTCCGGTGCCACAAGTCTCTCCAAAAGCCCAGTGTTGTGCAGGAAACATTTCATCAGTGTGAACTATTCAGCTTGCTACTCTAGGACCTTGTGTAAGTCAGAGTCTAAGAGGAAGAGGGAAAGGAGGGTAGAAGAGAGAGAGAAATGGGCAAGGAGGGAAGGAGAAGAGACAGACAGACAGAAGGGGGAGGGAGAGAGAGATAGAAATGGAGGGGGTGAGAGGGAGGGAAGGAGGAAACTGATGAAAAGAAGGTGGAGAAGAGGAGAAAAGGGGAAGTAGAGAAGAAAAGATAGGAGAGAGGGAGAAGGAAGTGAAACAGGATGGAGAGGGAAGAGTAGAAGAGAGACAGGTGGAGAGAAAGGAAAAACGAGAGGGAGAAATGAGGTAAAAGAGATAAGAAGGGGAGAGAAATTTATGATTTCCTTCTCAGGTTAATGAAAGAACAAGCCAACAGGACAGCTGCCACTGCCAGAGAGGGACCAGTCACGGCAAGGGATCAATCAGTGAAAACCCCTGGTGAGTAGGAAAGAAAGATGGAATAATAGACACAGAGGGAAAGAGGGATGAGAGGACCCGGTAAATTCAAGTCACCAACCACACAACTTACTACTTTATTGATCTTGTATGAGTAATTTGATTGGGAGGATAGACAATGACAGGAGAACAGAGAAATAGGAAAAGTGAGGGAGGAGAAGTAAGGGCAGGAGAGACAGTACAAAAGAGAAAGTGGAGGGAAGAGTGGGAATGGGAGAAAGGGGAGAAGAAAGAGGGAGGAGAGAGAGAAGACAAGAGAGAACCAGTGACATGACTTAGTGAGATCAAGGCATCAGGCCTGGGGAAACTCAGTCTAAGGGAAGGTTCCACCTCTAAAACATGGCAGCCAAGTATCTCTCCTTTTTTTCAGGAATAGCCTTTATGATGATCTTCCCTTTGTACAAGACTAATTGTGTAGAAAATATAGTGGTGAAATAGGAGGTAGTGATAAAAAGGAGGGGAGAGAGAAAGGAAGAGAGAGGGAGTAGAGGAAGGAAGGGTAAGAAAAAAAGACAAAAGAGAGGAGAGAGAGAGAGAGAGAGAGAGAGAGAGAGAGAGAGAGAGAGAGAGAGAGAGAGAATGAAGAAAGAAAGAGGAAAGGCAATGAATGTGAGAGAACACATTGAATTGACATCAAGTGGCCTGAGTGCACACCCATCTCAGGTAAATGACAGACCAGGAAGATGCTTCAGCCAAGTCAGTGCCAGCCTGTGATCTCTCACTGGACCCCCTGGTGAGTGACAAAAGGGGCCCCAGGCTGGGATCCTAAAAAGGGCCCTTTATTCCAAAACGGGGTAGAAGGTAGACATCATTCAGTTGTTAAGCTAATTGTTTTGACTTCTCTTCTGCAAGATTCTAGAATACCTTGAAAGAATTATGAAAAGTACTGGTCACTTAAAGGGGTAAGTCTAGTTAGCTTAATGAAGCACATATCATACCAGAAAAAATTTGTACTGCATTGCCTCATGGATTTAAGAAAATTACTATGGTGAGTAGAAAAGTTGTCCCAGGGTAAAATGGGGCAAAAGACCATTTTTCATAAAATCGGATAGAAACTAATATCTGGACATTATAGTCCAACGATCCTGATTTCTCTCTTCCCCAACGTTCTAGATCACATTCACCAGTTGAGCACCAAGTGTCAGTAAGGACCAGTATTGTCCCTAAGTATGGGTCACACCCCAGTCATCAGGCTTTGGCTTGATTTACCTTTTAAAATCTAACCTTGTGCTAGGAAGTTTTCATCAGTACTTTTGCCAGTAGCTAGCTCCTTAAACCGTGCTCACCATGCATATGGGGCTTTGTAAGTAAAGGTTGTGGTTTGGGAAATTATATTTTACTGTCATGCATTGTTTCCTTTGCATACCCATTTTATATAATGATATTACTGGAGTCCCCTTAAAATTTTTAAGACGAAGGAGGTCACCAGGGGGGAAATGTACAAGAAGCTTAGGTCTTTAAAATTTGCTAACATTTTGACCAAGTATATATCACTTCTATGAAGAGAGTGAAATGGATGGTGAGAGAGAATGAAAAAGAAAAAGAGAGAGAGAAAAAACAAGGAACATTCAGCAGAAGGATATAAGGGGGACAGAGGGAAGGAAGGAAGAAAAGGAGGAAAGAAGGAAGGGAGAAAAGGGAAGGAAAAATAAAAAAGAAAGGAAAAACTGACAAGACTCATTTACTTTTAATCAGCAGAGCCTGGTGAAAGCACTTCTCATGTTAAAGAAAAAATGGCCAGTGGGAATATGCCAACCTGGGATCTCTCAGTGGAGCCTCTGGTGAGTAGGAAAGCTGACCCTGGATTAAAATGGGGGATATGTCCCTTGATTCCTAAAATGGGATAGAGAGTAATGGCTGGATGGTCTAAGGCAAGGATCCTGACTGCCCTCTTCCCCAACATTCTAGATCTCATTCTACAGTTGAGCAGCAAGTGTCAATAAGAATCAATGGCTTCACTAAATATGGGTCACATCCCAATAATCCTATTCACTTTGGCTTGATTCACTTTTTAAAATCCAATCTTCTGTTAGGAAGTTTTCATCAATGTTTTTACCGTGGCTAGATCCACGGTAAAAATTTTTTGTTGGCCTGCATATCGACCTTGTGAGGAAATGTTGTGGTCTGGAAAATTTGGAAAATTATCATGCACTGTACCTTTGCAAACCCATTTTATATAATGGTATACCTGGGGTTCCCTTTGAAGACAAAAGTAGTTACCAGGGGAAAAAGTATAAAAAGCTTAGGTGTCTAAAACATACTAATATTTTGACCAAGTGTACATCACTTCTATAAGGAGAGAGAAATGGATAGCAAGAGAGAATGAGAAAGAGAAAGAAACAAGAACCATTCAGCAGAAGAATGATGTAAGTATAGAGAGAGGGAGGGAAGGAAAGGAGGAAGGAAAAAGAGAAGGCATAATTTTGAAAAGGGAAAACTGATAAGAAACACTGAATTCACATCAGTAGAGCTGAATGAAAACAATTCTCAGGTTAGTGAAGAAATGATCAGTGGGAACCTCCAAGTCACTGACAGCCACCAATCTCTCAATAGGACCCCTGGAGAGTGGGAAAGGTAGCCCTGCCTTCAAATGGGGGAAAGGCCACATTGTCCTAAAATGGGATGGAGACTGATGTGTGGACAATATAATGTAATGATTCTACCTGTTCTCTTCCCCAAGATTCCCGGTCTCTGCTTTTGAACACCAAGAATCAATAATATGGCTTCAGGAAGTATGGGTCACCTTACAGTAATTCTGCTCTCATTGGCTTCATTTACACTTTAAACTCCAAGTTTCTACTAAGAACTTTTCATCCATGCTTTATCTGTGCTACCTATTTGCATTGTGGTCAGCATGTAGTTCCCAGAACCACACCCTTTACTTATATGGGGCCTTGTGAGTAAAGGCTGTGGTTCTGGGAACTACATTTTTCTATCACTTCTTTATTTTCCCTATCTATTTTATATAATGGTATACCTGAGGTCCCCTTAAAATTTTTGAGACAAAAGCGGTCATCGGGGATAAATACAACAAGCTTAGGCCTTTACATCTTAGTAACATTTTGTTCAAGTATATGTCATTATTATAGGAAGTGGAATGAAATGGATAGTGATTGAAAATGAAAAAAGATTAAGAGGAAAAAAACAAGGGACATTCAACAGAAGAAGGATGTAAGTGGGGAAAGAGGGAGGGAGGGAAGGGAGGAATGAAGGAAGAAAATGAAGTAAGGAAGAAAGGATAAAAAGGGAAGGAAAAATGAAAAAAGAAGGAAAAACTGATGACTCTGAATTCTCATTAATGGAGCTGGATGAATGCACTTCTCAAGGTAATGAAAAAATGGTCAGTGAGAATATCCAACTCATTGACAGCCTCATAGCTCCCATTGGACCCTCTGGTGAGTAAAAAAGGTGGCACCCTGCTGAGTAGGAAAAGTGGCCCTGAGTAAAAATGGGGGAAAGTTCCATTTTTCTAAAAATGGGATAGAGACTAATGTCTGGACAGTATAATGCACTGATCCTGACTCCTCTGTTTCTTTAAATTCCAGATCTCCTTCACCAGTTGAGCATCAAGTGTCAATAAGGACCAAGATCATCCTTAAGTATGGGTCACATCCCAGTCATCCTCTTCTCTTTGGCTTGATTTACCTTTTAAAATGTAAACTTGTGTTAGGACATATTCATCAATATCTTTACCGGTGGTGGCAAACTCCTTAACTTGTGCTCGTTATTTGCATGGTGCTTTGTAAGTAAATGTTATGTTTCAGAAAAATATATTTTACTATCAGGTATTGAAGCAATTGCATACTGATTTCATACAAAGTTAAACCTGGAGTCCTCAAAAAATCTTTATGACAAAAGTGGTCAAAAGAAGAAAAACTTCAGGAACCTTCCCTCTTTAAAATTTGTAATATTTTGACCAAGTATATGTCAGTTCTATGGGAAAAGGAGTGCAATGGATAATGAGAAGATTATGAGAAAAAGAGCCAGAGAAAAAGAAAAAGGGATATTTAGCGGAAGAAAGATGTAATGGGGGACATGAGGGGAACCGAAGCAACAAACAAAGGGGGAAGGAAGGAAGGAGGGAAGGAAGAAAAGGATATAAAGGGAAGGAAAAATAAAAAGTGTTGGAAAAACTAATTAGACTGATTGAATTCTCATCATGAGAGCAGGGTGAAATCAATTTTTGTGTTGATCCAAAAATAATCAGGAGAAGCCTCCAAGTCACTGACAGCCACTGATCTCTCAGTGGACCCTCTGAAGAATAGGAAAAGTGACCCTGGGTTAAACTGGGGGATACGTCCCTTAATTCCTCAAATGGGATAGAGAGTAATGGCTGGACAGTGTAAGGCAAGTATCCTGACTGCCCTCTTCCCCAACATTCTAGATCTCATTCTACAGTTGAGCAGCAAGTGTCAGTAATAATCAATGCCTTCTGTATGTATGGGTCACAACCCAGTCATCCTATTATTCTCTCTGACTTGATATACCTTTTATTTTTTTTTTTATTTAATAGCCTTTTATTTACAGGTTATATGTATGGGTAACTTTACAGCATTAACAATTGCCAAACCTCTTGCTCCAATTTTTCACCTCTTACTCCCCACCCCCTCCCCCAGATGGCAGGATGACCAGTAGATGTTAAATATATTAAAATATAAATTAGATACACAATAAGTATACATGACCAAACCGTTATTTTGCTGTACAAAAAGAACCAGACTCTGAAATATTGTACAATTAGCTTGTGAAGGAAGCAGGTGGGCATAAATTTAGGGATTGGGAATTCAATGTAATGGTTTTTAGTCATCTCCCAGAGTTCTTTCTCTGGGCGTAGCTGGTTTAATTCATTACTGCTCCATTGGAAATGATTTGGTTGATCTCATTGCTGAGGATGGCCAGGTCCATCAAAACTGGTCATCATCTAGTATTGTTGTTGAAGTATATATTAATCTCCTGGTCCTGCTCATTTCACTCAGCATCAGTTCATGTAAGTCTCTCCAGGCCTTTCTGAAATCATCCTGTTGGTCATTTCTTACAGAACAGTAATATTCCATAATATTCATATACCACAATTTATTCAGCCATTGAATAACTGATGGGCATCCACTCAGTTTCCAGTTTCTAGTCACTACAAAGAGGGCTGCCACAAACATTTGTGCACATACAGGTCCCTTTCCCTTCTTTATGATCTCTTTGGGATATAAGGCCAGTAGTAACACTGCTGGATCAAAGGGTATGCACAGTTTGATAACTTTTTGAGCATAGTTCCAAACTACTCTCCAGAATGGTTGGATTTGTTCACAACTCCACCAACAATGCTTGATATACCTTTTAAAGTCCAAACTTGTGCTGGGAAATTTTCATAAATACTTTTACTGGGGACTAGGTCCTTAAATTGTGCTCCTCATTCCCATGGGGCTTTGTAATTAAATATTGTGTTTCGGGAAACTTATATTTTACTATGAAGCATTGATTACTTTGCATACTGATTTCATATAATGGTAAACCTGGAGTCCTCTAAAACATTTTAAGATAAAAGTGGTCACCAGGGGAAAAAGTACAGGAATGTTAACTCTTTAAAACTTGTGATATTTTGAACAAATATATATATATATATATATATATATATATATATATATATATATATATATATATCAGTTCTGTAAGAAAAAGAATGAAATGGATCACAAGAGAAGAGGAAAAAGAGACAGAGAAAAATAGAGATATTTAGCATAACAAGGATGTAATGGGGGACATAAAAAGTGATGGAACAAACAAGAAAGTGGGGCATGAAGCAAAGAACAAATCAATAAAGGAAGGAAAAAATGGAGAAGAGACTAATTTAAAATGGAAAGAAAAACTGACAAGATTCATTGGTTAATTAAAAATGAACAGAAAGAACCTCCAATTTCTCAGTTGACCCTTTTATGAGCTGGAAAGGTGACATTCTGCTGAGTATCAAATGTTGGCCTGGGTTAAATGGGGGCAGGTCCCAGTAATCCAAAAATGCTAGAAAGCTTAATTTCTGCACAGTATAATGCAATGATCCTGACTCATCTATTCCCTAAATTTCTAGATTTCATTCATCATTTGACCACCAAGTGTCAATAATGACCAACATCCTCTGTAAGTATGGGTGACATGCAAGTCATCCTTTTCTCTTTGGCTTGATTTACCTTTTAAAATCCAAACTTGTCCTGGGAATTTTCTTCAGTGATTTTACCAGTGGCGTGCTCCTTCAATTGACACCAGAATGTGTTTGGGGCCTGGTAAGTAAATATTGTGACGCAGGAAAATATAAAATTGTCCTTGCATATGTTTTGAAAATAACAAGCTTCACTAAAATATTTTATGGTGAAAGAGGTCATTGAGGGAAAAAGGACAGGAACTATAGGTGTATCTAACTTAACTAATGTTTGGACCTAGTGTACCTCACTTCTATGAGAAGAGACCCAAATGGATAGCAAGAAAATGAAAAAGAGAAAAAAATGAATGGATATTTAGCACATGTAGGAAGTGGGGAAAGAGGATGAAAGGAAAGATAGAAAAGAAGGGAGGAAGGATAAAAAACAAAGGAAAAATAAAAAGCAAAGGAAAAACTGACTAGACACATTGAATTCTCATCAGGAGAGCAGGGTGAAATCTATTCTCACGTTAATCCAAAAATGATCAGGAGAAGCCTCCAAGTCACTGACAGCCACTGATCTCTCAGGGAGTAGGAAAAGTGAACCTAGGTAAAAATGGGGGTTAGGTCCATTTTTCCTAAACCAGGATAGAGAGTAATGACTGAATGGTAAAATGGAAGGATCCTGACTGCCCTTTTCCCCAACATTCTAGATCTCATTCTACAGTTGAGTAGCAAGTGTCAAAAAGAATAAATGCCTGCTTTAAGTATGGGTCATACCCCAGTCATGCTGTTCACTCTGACTTGATTTACCTTTTCAAGTTCAGGCTTGTGCTGGGAAATTGTCATCACTACTTTTACTGGGGACTAGCTCCTCAAATTGTGCTCCTCATTCGCCATGGGTCTTTGTAAGTAAATATTGTATTTTTGCGAATTAATTTTTTTATGGGCCATGGTTTATTGTGCATACTGATTTCATATAATGGTAAACCTGGAGTCCCCTAAAACTTTTTAAGAAAAAGTGGGGTCACCAGGGGAAAATGTAGAGGCAGTTAAAATATTTAAAATTTCTAATGTTTTGACCACGTATATATATATATATTAGTTGTATGTGAAAGAGTGCAAGGGATCACAAGAGAGAGGAAAAGAGATAGAGACAAAATAAAAAGGGATACTTGGCAGAAGAAGCATGTAATGGGGGCCAAAGGGAAAAATGCAAGGAACCAACACGAAAAGAAGGGAGGAAGGAAGGAAGAAAGGAAGGAAGGAACAAAGGGAGGAAGAAAGGAAGGAAGTAAGAAAGGAAGGAAGGGAGGGAGGAAGGAAGGGAGGAAGGAAAAGTGAAGGATAAATTTAAAATTTAAGGAATAACTGACAAGATTCGTTATATTCTTTCCCACAGAGTCAAGTGAAAGCATGTCTCTCATGTCAAATAAAAAGGAACAGAAAGAACATCCAAGTCATGGTCAAACAAATAATTCTCAGAGGACCCCCTGCTGAGTAGGAAGGTGGCTGAAAGTTAAGTAGGGAAAAGACCCATTATTCCAAAAATGCTACGGAGACTACTGTCTGCACAGGATATTGCAATGATCCTGACTCCTCTGTTCCTTTAACTTCTAGATCTCATTCGCCAGTTGCAGATCAAGTTGTCAGTAAGGACCAAGATCTTCCATAAGTATGGTGCCATACATGTATGTAATCCTGTTTTCTTTAGCTTAATTTACCTTTGAAAGTCCAGCCTTTGTGTTGGGAAGTTATCAGTGTCTTTGCCAGTGGCGTTGTCCTTCAATTGTAGTTACAATGAGTTTTCAGCCTGTAAGTAAATATGATTTAGGGAAATATATAATTCTCCTTGTATATATTTTGAAAGTTAAAAGCTTCAATAAAAACTGTTATGGCAAAAAAGGTCCCTATGTGAAAATGTATAAACATTTTAGATGTTTATATCTTTATATTTTTACCAAGTTCACCTCATTTTGATGAGGAAAGTCAAATGGATAGCAAGAGAATGAAAAAGAGAGACAGAAAATAAGGGAATTTTAGTACAAGTAGAATGAAAAAGGTAAGAAGATAAGATAAAAGAAGGATGGAAGAAAGGAAAGAAGAATGGAAAGGGTTAAGGAAGGAAGGATAAAAATGAAAAGACAAATTTTAAAATGGTAGGAAAAACCAACAAGATTCAATGAATTCTTTTCTGCACAGCTGGGAGAAAGTGGTTCTCATGTTATTAAAAAGGAACAGAAAGAACCTCCAAGTCATTGTCAACTTGGAATTTCTCAGTGGATGCCCTGGTCAGTAGGAAAGGTGGGTCTGGGTTCCAATGGGGGAAGGTCCCATTATTCCAAAAATGAGATTATAGAGAGTAATGTCTACACAGTATCATGCAATGGGCCTGACTCCAGTCTTCCTTAAATTTATAGATCTCTTTCATCAGTTGACCACCAAGTGTCAATAAGGACCAATATGCTCTCGAAGTATGGGTCACATCCCAGTAATACTGTTCTCTTTGGCTTGATTTACCTTTGAAAATCCAAACTTGTCCTGGGAATTTTCATCAATGTTTTTACCAGTGGCATGCTCCCTCACGTGTGGCCGGAATGCATTTCGGGCCTGGTAAGTAAATGTTGTGGCGCAGGAAAATATATGATTGTGCTTGCCTATGTTTTAAAAATAAAAAGTAAAATTAAAAAAATATATTGTGATTAAAGAGGTCACTGAGGGAAAAAGCACAGGATTTGTAGGTGTATGTAACTTACTGATATTTTGACCAGCTGTGCCCCACTCCTATGAGAAGAGATCCAAAAGGGTAGCGAGAGAACAAAAAAGAGAGAAACAAAAGGACATTTAGTAGAAGTAGAATATCAGTGGCGAAAGACAGAGGGAGAAAAGATAGAAAGGAAGTAAGGAAAGAAGGAACAAAAGATAAAAAGGGAGGGAAAAACAAAAAGTGAAGGCAAAACTGACCAGACACATTGAATTATCATAAGGAGAGTGGGGTGAAATCCATTTTCTCATTAATCCAACAATGATCAGAAGAAGCTTCCAAGTCACCGGCAGCCAGTGATCTCTCAGTGGACCCTCTGAAGAATAGGTAAAGTGACCCTGGGTTCACCTGGGGGAAAGGTCCATCAATTCTTAAAATGGGATAGAGAGTAATGGCTGGACGGTGTAAGGCAGGGATCCTGACTGCCCTCTTCCCCAACATTCTAGATCTCATTCTACAGTTGAGCAGCAAGTGTCAGTAATAATCAATGCCTTCTGTATGTATGGGTCACAACCCAGTCATCCTATTATCTCTGACTTGATTTACCATTTAATTTCCAAGCTTATGCTGGGAAATTGTCATCACTACTTTCACTGGGGACTAGCTCCTTAAATTGCGCTCCTCATTCCCATGGGGCTTTGTAAGTAAATATTGTGTTTTGGTAAATTAAATTTTTTATGGGGCATTGTTTATTTTGCATAACGATTTCATGTAATGGTCAACCTGGAGTCCCCAAAACATTTTAAGAAAAAATGAGGTAACCAAGGGGAAAGTACAGGATGTTAAAACCTTTAAAATTTTTAATGTTTTGACCAAGTATATAGTTGTATGTGAAAGAGCGCAAGGGATCACAAGAGAAAAAAGTCAGAGATACAAAATAAAAAAGGACACTTGGCAGAAAAAGGATGTAATGGGGACCAAAGGAAAGGATGTAAGGAACCAACAAGAAAAGGAAGGAAGGAAGGAAGGAAGGAAGGAAGGAAGGAAGGAAGGAAGGAAGGAAGGAAGGAAAAGAGAGAGAAAGAGGAAGGAAGGAAAAGAAAGAGGAAGGGGGTAAGGGAGGAAGGGAAGTATGGAGTGAGAGAAGGAGGGAAGGAAGGAAGGAAGGAATAAGGAAGCAAAAAGAATGAAGGATAAGGGAATGACATTTAAAAATGTAAAGAATAACTGCCATGATTCATTATATTCTGCAGAGCCAGGTGAAAGCATGTCTCATGCTAATTAAAAAGGAACAGAAAGAACCCCCAAGACATGGTCGATCACATAATTCTCAGGCAAGCCCCTGGTGAGTAGGAAGGTGGCCCCTGCTGAGTATCAAAGGTAGCACTAAGAGGCCCATTATGCCCAAAATGGTATGGATACTACCGTCTGCACAGGATATTACAATGATCCTGACTCCTCTGTTGCTTTAAATTCTAGATCTCATTCACCACTTGCAGCACAAGTTGTCAGTAAGGATCAAGATGTACTGTAAGTATGGTCACATCACCGTATTCCTGTTCTCTTTAGCTTGATTTACCTTTTAAAGTGCAACCTTGTGCTGGGAAGTTTTCATCAGTGTCCTTGCCAGTGGCGTGCTCCTTCAGTTGTGGTTACAATGAGATTTTGGCCCTGTAAGTAAATAATAGGATTTAGGGAAATATATAATTCTCCTTACATATATTTTGAAACTTAAAAGTTTCAATAAAAACTGTTATGTCAAAAAAGGTCCCTATGTGAAAATGTATAAAAATTTTAGACGTTCATATCTTAATATCTTTACCAAGTTCACCTCATTTTGATGAGGAAACTCAAATGGGTAGCAAGAGAATGGAAAAGAGAGACAGAAAATAAGGGAAAGTTAGAAGAAGTAGGATGAAAGAGGGAAGAAGGGAAGATAAAAGAAAGAAGGAAGGAAGGAAGGAAGGAAAGAAAGAAGGAAAGAAGAAAATGGAAGAGGTTAAGCAAGGAAGGAAGAAAGGAAGGATAAAGTTGAAAAGATAAATTTTAAAATGAAAGGAAAAAGAACAAGATTCAATGAATTGTTTTCTGCATAGCAGGGAAAAAGTAGTTGTCTCATTAAGAATGAATAAAAAGAATCTCCAAGTCTTTGTCATTCTGGGATTTCTCAGTGGACCCACTGGTGAGTAGGAAAGGTGGCCACGGGTTCCAATGGGGGAAGGTGCATTATTCCAAAAATGAGATTAGGGAGAGTACCGTATCCACACTATAATGCAACGGCCTTGACTCCAGTCTTTCTTAAAATTCTAGATCTCCTTCATCAGTTGAGCACCAAGTGTCAAAAAGGACCAATATCCTTTCTAAGTAAGGGTCACTTCCCACTCATACTGATCTCTTTGGCTTGATTTTCCTTTTAAAATCCAAACTTGTGCTGGGAATTTTCATCAGTGTTTTTACCAGTGGTGTTCTCCCTCACTTGTGGCCAGAATGAGTTTGGGGCCTGTTAAGTAAATGTTGTGCCGCAGGAAAATATATGATTGTGCTTGCCTATATTTTGAAAATAAATAGTAAAATTAAACATATTTATGGATAAAGAGGACACTGAGGGAAAAAGCACAGGATTTATGGGTGTATATGACTTACTAATATTTTGACCCAGTGTGCCTCACTTCTATGGGAAGTGATCCAAAAGGATAGCGAGAGAACAATAAAAGAGGGCGAAATCAAAGGACATTTAACAGAAGTACGATATAAGTGGGGAAAGAGGGAGGAAAGCTACAAAGGCAGAAAGCAAGGAAGGAAGGAAAGATAAAAAGGGATGGAAAAATAAAAAGTGAAGTAAAAACTGACCAGCCCCAATTAATTCTCCTCAGGAGAGCGGGGTGAAATCCAGTCTCACATTAATTCAGAAATGATCAGGAGAAGCTTCTAAGTCACTGACCCCCTGTTGAGTATGAAAAGTGATCCTGGGTTAAACTGGGGGATAGGACCCTTAATTCATCAAATGGGATAGAGAGTAATGGCTGGACAGTATAAGGAAAGGATCCTGACTGCCCTCTTCCCCAACATTCTAGATCTCATTCTACAGTTGAGCAGCAAGTGTCAATAAGAATCAATGTCTTCTGTAAGTATGGGTGACACCCCAAGCATCCTGTTCTTTATGACTTGATTTCCCTTTTAATTTCCAAGCTTGTTCTGGGAAATTGTCATCAGTACTTTACTGGGACTACCCTCTTAATTTGAGCTCATCATTCCCATGGGGCTTTGTAAGTAAATATTTTGTTTTGGTGAATTAAATTTTTTTATGGGGCATTGCTTACTTTGCATACCAATTTCATGTAATGGTAAACCTGAAGTCCCCAAAACGTTTTAAGAAAAAGTGAGTTCACCAGGGGGAAAAGTAAAGGAACTGAAAATCTTTAAAATTTCTAATGTTTTGACCAAGTATCTATTAGTTGTATGTGATAGAGTGCAAGGGATCTTGAGAAAAAGAGACACAATAAAAAGGGATACTTGGTAGAAGAAGGTTGTAATTGGGCCAAAAGGAAGGATGCAAGGGAGCAATAAGAAAAGAAAGAAGGAAGAAAGGAAGGAAGGAAAGAAGGAAGGAAGGAAGGAAGGAAGGAAGAGAAGGAGGAAGGGGTAAGGGAGTAAGGGAGGCATGGAGGGAGGGAGGGAAGGAAGGAAGGGAGGAAGCAATGAAGGAGTAAGGAAGCAAGCAGGATGAAGGTTAAGTGAAGGTCATATTTAAATAGGTAAGGAATTTTATTCATTATTATTTTCTGCAGAGCCAGGAGAAAGCATGACTCCTATTAATTAAAAAGGAACAGAAAGAACCCCCAAGCCATGTTCTACTACATAATTTTGAGGGATGCCCAGCTGAGTATCAAAGGTTGTACTAAGAGGCCCATTATTCCAGAAATCCATGTCTGCACAGGATATTGCAATGATCCTGACTCCTCTGTTCCTTTAGATTCTAGATCTCATTCACCAATTGCAGCCCAAGTGGTGAATAAGGACCAAGACGTACTGTAAGTATGATCACATCCACTTAATACTGTTCTCTTTAGCTTGATTTACTTTTTAAAGTCCAGCCTTGTGCTGGGAAGTTTTCATCAGTGTCTTTGCCAGTGGCGGCGTCCTTCAATTGTGGTTACAATGAGTTTTCGGCCTTGTAAGTTAATAATAGGATTTGGAGAAAT